>NC_142243.1:80109812-80261327 GCF_052056855.1 Sturnus vulgaris | reverse complement strand
CATTCCTGTTAGTGAAGTATTTGATATTGTTATGACCAAAAAGAAAAGCTGGGGTAATAAACTTATTTACAACTTTATTTGTTACATTACCACACATTACCAGCTTTCACAGATGAAACAGAATTTGAACTCGGCATGAAAAATAGTGCTGAAGCTCATTAAATCAGTTCAAAAAATATTGCAAGATGACATCCCTGTTGGAAAAGTTGAATTTGGTTATCACCTTTCTCAAAATAAAGTGTTAATGATTCCTCCTATGAACTTCTAGCATATGAAACAAACTTAGACAATCTGTTTTCTCAAGAAGAGAAGAAAATTATTTTATATATATTAAAAAGAATAAAACTAAGACTAAGACATTAACAATTTTCTTATTCTGTCATTTGGTCAGTGACTTTTACACCTTTTCAAGAGTCTTTAAAAAATACAGTAATATTTGTCTAAAAACATAGGGAAATCTTCAGAATAAAGTCTCAGTAAGTCAGACTTCATTGTCGAAATTTTCCTGATTAAGGAACTGATGAGCTGTCCCGGTACATCTTCCTGCTAATAATGGAAACTCTTTTTATATCCATAAGAGTATAAAGGTGTATATGTGAAAATTATAAGCAGTACTATCAGTATATTACAAGCACATATACACATATATAGTACATATATACATACATATATATGCAAGTTTAAAGCATAATAGAATACCTACAAGTTAAGATATTTCCAAAATATGCAATATAAAATCACAGCTAAGTTATAAAAACACATGCTCAAGCCATTACCAACACAGACTGGCATTATTTTGGCAATTGTCTCAGAAAAGCTTAAAACACAATATGCAAAAACACAAACCATGGATGTAAAATTATTTTGTAGCATAGCTAGCCTGGATGCCATTTTTTAGTCTGGAACAAGAAGTGAGTATAAAGGTAAAGAAGAATGTATCAGAAACTTTTCCCAATTGAAGCTTAGATTCCATATAGTATACTATGGGGTAAGAGAAAAAAAAAATAAAATATTCCTGTTTACATCCCTTTTAATATATTTTATTTACCTAGATAAAATGGATGGTCTTTAGGATTGGGCCAGATCAGATAGTTTTAAAAGACAGAATTGGAAACAGATCATTAAATATATATTTAGTTATCTAGTCCGAATTTTTCATTTTACTTATCCAGTGTACTAACAGTTTGGAAAATCAGCCAAATCCGTTAGCGATAATAAAATATCCGTTTTTTCTATCACCTATTTCTTCTTCTCTTTGGTATATTTTGTGTATAAAAATGTGAAAACCACAGTGTACAGTACTTTAATAAGAATGAACACCATATTAATAATTCTACTATTTACTTTCCAATTGTGAGCCAGCTCCACATTACAGAGATTCAATTCATTCCTGAACCCCTTGCTGAATGACAACAAATGCTGAAACTGCCTGCCTTGGAGCCTTCTCCAGTGGTAGGTAAATATCAAATAGACTTTAATTATGACTTATTGTATCATGAAGTTCACTATTTAACTGCGCCAGTCCTGTGTGAATTTTAGTACACAATGTTTAAGTCACCACACACAGTTGCTGTCAAGAGAAGAAAAACCAATATCCACTAAAATTCAAGCCAAAGTATATTAATACACAGAACAAGAAGAATATGAAAGTCCTTTTCTCATATCTGAAATGCATATAACTTGCAAAGAAGTAGCAAACTTATTACAGCTTACCATTCCATTATATGTATGTATATTTATATTCTGTAGTGATTGGCTTCCTTAATGTTAAATGTCATGAGTGTACACATTAGCTCACTAAGCAGCATGAGTATCTGTCAAAGCAGACAAATAACTAAATCAGTTTTGTTGAGTAAAGCAAAATTTTTATGCAGATAGGAAAAGTTTCATACACTGCAGAAATAATTAAATGTCTAAATTACAGTTTTATTTTAAGTACTCACTATTGTAACCATTTCTTACTTATCAGTGTAAGAATTTTTTGTGTAAATGGCTCTTCTTTATGAATATTGTCATCCTTTGAATATGTCATCCTTTAAAGGCCTGGAGAGGAAGACAAGACTGAACTGTTCTCCAGAAAATAGCTATGAAAAGCTATAATATAACAAGTACTTCTTATCTATTCCTGTTTGAATCTAGTTCATCTAACAATTTCTAAAACTATTATGTCATATCTTCGATAAGGATACAAAGCAAAATTGATGTTATTTCATCATATTTTCTTCACCTGGGTCCTGAATGAATGAAATGATATATCTAGGCCTCTCATTTATGGCTCGAAAGCCTATTATTGACTTTGAAGTCATATGGGGAACATGGTCTAGAACCCTCCAGAAAAAGTCTTATAGATCACTGCACTTTAAACAGAGAATGTTACATAAATTGCCATTTCCAAACACAAACGATGGCAGACAAGGAAATAATTTACAACATGAAAATATAAACACATTTATTAATTTATTTTTACTTTTTTTTTTAATCCTTCACTGATGTCTTTGAAGAAAGCACATAATTTTTGAATGATTGCTCTGAAACAGAAAACAAAATGTCTTTTTTTTCTCATATTTTTGATCAATAGAAAGTATTCATCACTACAATGCTTCCTATTTGGTCACAGAGCACAAAAGAGCTTTTATTCTCATTTCTCCTTGAAGTTAAGAAGAGGACCGTCTACATGTCTTGAAGTCAAAATGAGAAAAAAACCCAAGAAGCTGAAAAACCCCAGAATATTTGGGGAATTTGTGTGCATATAAAGCAGAAAGCCTTTTTAAAAAAAGGAACTGCAAACGAAACTTCTTGGTTCAGGAACTAAAGAACATATCTAGAAGTTTCCATGACCCTTTCACAAACTCTTGAATTATGGCTATGAAACATGAGAGGAAAACGAAAACATTGATCAGGCTGCCAATCAACCTTTGGCAATAATTATGCAGAATTAGCTCAAACACGTAACAGATTCTATAATCTCATCCTTATTCTGAAACCGTCTAGCTAGTGTAGAACCTACACTTCTAGGCCATGCAAACAAGTCTTGAGAAATATTATGTCTAATTGTTCAAGTACTTCCCTCCCTACGCAATGTTTAGGTTTCCTGTACTTCACACACAGCTAAAACCAGCATTTTGGATGTACGGATTGTGTGCCTCTTGTGCAGAGAAGACTTTACATATCTGAGCAGGTTGCACATTTCTGGGGTACCTATAGGACTTTAGAGGATCAGATACTTGACTGTAAATTCATCTAGATAGACAACTAAAAGAAAATTAAACCCAAGTATGTTCTGGCACTTACTTAGAGGTTGGTGAATCAGTGAACCTCAAATCAATTAAAATTTGGTGAGCTGTAATGTTCAAACCATCAGCACTTAAACATTCAGGAAAGTGTCTGCATTACAGGAAAGTTATTATTCAGCCACCGCTTGTCAAGTCTGATAAATGGCCATCCCTTTTGGCTTACTAAAATGCATTACCACAGGAGAGAGCTAATATTACCGGACTGAAACTAGTAAAGGCTATGCCCTACGTGGGAGAAAAAAAGTAACACGCATTTCTTTGTATAAAGTAACAAAGTGAGAAATAATAATCATTCATATACTTAACACATTACATATGGAGACAAATGCAGCAATATTTCTTAACTATATGAATAATTACGATTAAGTAAATGAATAATGTTTTTATAACCCTATGTGTTATATACCATTACAACACTTCATTATGACTTCACTGTCTCACATATTTAGCTTTATGAGATGTGAAAAATGATGTAGCTGCATCTTATTAAATTAAATTAGACACCACATGCAGTTTAAGCAATTTCTGTAATTACTCTGTAATTTTTAAAATAAGTATAATATGCACAAATGATATATACCTCATTTTTATATAAACAGAGTAATTAATACAGAAATCTCAAACTCTCCTGACTGTCAAAAACAATATGCTTGCAAACTTTAGGAAGGGCTGGCACAGTGCCTTCAAAGATTTTAGAAGAAATTGGGTAATCAGCTTTCAGCATAATAAACATATGCATGCAGCATATGAATTAAATTCAATATGTATTATATAACAAACATTCTAGGATATGAAACTATGATTCACCATTTGTTTTTTCTCTGGATACTAAAGACTAATTGTAACTGTGCTCATTTGAATTGGAAAAAAACCCAAAATCTCACTATTAGAATGTATAATGTTAGAGGTGGCTTCTACCCCATCTGTGTTTCATTTTGATGGTCAAATTTTACCATGCACAGTTCAAGCAGGACAAAATTTCATAGAAAAAAGGTAAGACTTGGTGTATGAGTTACTATGAGCTTTTCTATTTTCTCACAGGCAACATCACCATTACTTTCACCAGTGTTACACCAACTTAAAATTGTCCAGCGCAATAGGATGTCAAAGCATTTGTGTATATTAGAAGGTAAATGACAGCCATTTAAAAGAGAATTTGTGTACCAAGGCCAAAGAAACTATGAAGGTGATGGATACAAAAGGAATAATATTAAAATCTCTTCTATATTTTATATTATGAGGTACACTCCACATTATGAACACGTTCTTTTGAATAAAAACTGTATTAGGTATTGCGAGTGAAACCCTACTTAGTCACCATATTACTGATTGGAATAATGTGGAAACACAGAGATTATCATGCATCTATATTTTTTCTTTATTGTTAGCTTTCAATATGTCTTTCCCAGGAATCCAGACTATCAGAGTTCTGGATTTTTTTCTAGCCTTTGGAGCATTCTGAGGGAAAGGACGGCAGTTTAGGTTCATTTTGTAATGATTTTCTTCATCCTGGCCTAGACAATATTCATAGTGCTCAGTCATGCTGATCTCCTGTGACTACATTAGGACCAACAGTCCTAGACACTGCAGAACAACTGCTTTTTAACTTCTTTAGTAGAGATTAGGGGACATTCACAACAAAAATTTATTAATGTTTGATCTAGAAACTATTCTTCGTTTTCTATGTCAATCTTTCAACAATTCATGGTTATAGAGAAATTTTCCTCGAGCAAAATGCAGAGAAACCTAGAACCAGTTACAGAATAACTTGAATGGAATTTTACATTTCTGTATCTCAATTACTGACAGGTAAGCTGTATAAAGAAAAAATGCAATATGTTAAACTTTCTACAAAAATCTTTATAAAAAGGAAAAGCATTTTGAACCCTGGAAAATAGATTTTGTAGTTTATTTCTGATATAAATATTTTTTTTTCAGGGAGAAGTACATTATAATCACTCCTTCCTGATGATCTGGTAGAAACTAAGTTCCTGAAATCTCATTATTATATTCACTTGCACTATTTCAATTCAGAAGAGTGTCCTTCACAAGCACACATATTTATAAGCATTTTCTGTTACAGTACAAGGGTTGTACATCCAACAGAAAAATAATCATCTTTATCACAATTTTATAAATGTAAACCATGTAACACATGCAAAGTCTAACCAAACAGCTTGTCAAAAGTCATACAAGACGTGTGTAGCAGACCCAAACCTAAGACAATCAAGTTACAAATCAATGCCTTAAATAGAATATGAAAGATAAGTCCCACTGTTAGAGATACAACTGTAATGTATAGGATCTTTACTGATGTCCGGGTTTCCTTCTTATTTGGTTTACCAATTCAACTGATCTTTCAAGGGAAAAGAAAGATAGAAAAATCAAATCAATCATCTACTTATTTCTGGAATCACATATACCAACTGTATTAAATTATAGGTAAAATTCTGTGAAAGTTTCCGTAAAACTCCCCATGATTTGTAATAAGCTACATACAAAATGACACTATTTTAAAGAAGGTTTAGGGTTACAATCTAAAAATAAAACAACTACATAGTACTTCCTCTCTATCAACGTCTAAAAATGAAGTTTAGTGAAAAAATATTTATAATTCATTATTATAAGGAAATGACTTGCCCAAAACTCAGGAAAAATTCATTAGAACAGTATCCCACCTGAATGCCCCACTCCAGAAACATAAAAGTAGGGCAAGTTTTGTTCTGATGGACAAGTGATAATTATCCGGATGGGAACAATCTAATTTTACCTGAAATCTCTTGTGCTTTTGTTGTTTATTGGTATGCCATTAGACTTATTGTCAATTGGAATCGCTTCTGATTTGCTTCTGGCAGAGGACAAAAGCACAGAAAGTCATCAGAGGAATACAAAAAAACCAAACAGGAAGCTAATACATTTTGATCTTACAGAGTCAGCTTTGAAAAGGTTTTTCGTTCTGGGTGGTCCTTGTTAATTCAGTACTATGTGACTACTAAACAATGGTTTAACCATTAGGAAAAAGCTTATCAACATTTGCAGTGTACTTGAGGGTTATACCAGAGTACTTATCTGAACACTCAAGACAAATCCCTCAGTCTGATTTCTAAGTGTTTTTTCCCCTGTTTTCCAAAAGAGACAGTGATAGACTGTGAGACTCCTTGTATTCTGTAGGAAAACAAAACCATTAGAAGATCTTAATTCACTAATATTCAGGCAAAGGTTTTGCATAGTGATCTATTAATCTTCCTCTAAATGACCCATACTGGTAACTGTTTAATATGTGTTGGTCAGTGTTGACCAATGCAGAAGCATGGTTGATTTGCTATGAAAATCTATAGCCAGTAGGCTTAAATTCACCTTACATCCCACAGAACACAGTCCCACAGCTTGATTTTAAACAAATGGCAATCCATTTGAGCTTTTTTTTCCCCTCAAAATACGACAAACTTTTCTCATAGATTTCAGACAGCCTGAGGACAAGCAAGGTTGCTTGTCAATTTATAGCCAAGTTTATACCTGTAAGGTCCCATGGGGCTCTAAGACTTAAATGAATGTCCATTTCCTTTATGCTGCACTTGGGCTTTTGAGACCCATGTCCTCCAGGTGCATTAAGGCTGTCTGAGACTCATTAATATGGCAAGACAGGAATTTTAAATGATGGGCTGTGAGATGTTACACTCATTTTAGGACTCTAACAGGTAGTTTCACTAAGGTTCTCTGTACCATTAATTCTGCAGTACTCTTAATAGAAATACATAATATATAACAAAAATATACTAGAGACAAATTCATGTCAAGCAGTAAAAGCAATTTCAAGCACAGCAGTAAAAAATAATAAGAATCCAACCAAGGCAAGAACAAATGTGGTGTTAACACTTACAAGTATTTCATCCAGTACTATTCTTCTCTCTTTCCTGTTCCTACTGATAGACTTCAAATGCTTCTTTATTTTCAAAACAAAATATGGTTCATATTCTTTTCCTTCTCCAAACCTTTGTCAGCACATTTCTTACTCTTTTCCATGAAGTGTCTCACTGCCATAAAATCATCTAGAGAGAACAGGATTTGTTTGTGATAGAGAGACAATGAGTCAACTGCACAGTTACTGTTGCAAGAAACTGAACACCTTCTGCAGGATTCCAGGTTTTATTTTCCTGTCTAACCTCTTCAGGGGAACAAAAGCAGCAGGAACTGTAACAGTAAAGAATTCATTAAAAAATAGACAAGATATTAAAATTCCAGCAAAATATTTACTGAGTTCAGAGTCCAAATTAGCTGAATGATCTATCAGCTCCAAAGGATTTCAAATGTTGCTCTTAAATATACCCTTACTTTATGTAAAATCAAGAATCTTATCAAGACTTTACATATTTACTCAACGTGTGCCTTCAGAAGTCTTATAGATTTTGGTTTTGGTAGAGAATATTCACTTGAGGATCTTAGAAGAGAGCTAAATACCATTCTAACCATTAGGGAATTTGCAGTAGGAAGATTATTATTGCTGCTGAAGGAGAGAATTCACAGAATACCCTGAATGACTAGGTTGGAAGAGACCTTCAAGATCATCAAGTCCAACCCATGCCCTAACACCTCAACTGAACAGTGGCACTGAGTGCCATATCCAGGTTTTTTTTCCAACATATCCAGGGATAGTGACTCCACCACCTCCCCAGGCAGACAATTCCAGTACTTTATCACCCTTTCTGTAAAAAACTTTTTCGTAATATCCAGCCTATATTTCCCTTGGCACAGCTTAAGACTGTGTCCTCTCGTTCTGCCAGTTGCTGCCTGCAGAAAGAGACCAACCCCACCTGACTACAGGCACCTTTCAGGAAGTTATAGAGAGTGACAAGGTCCTTAAGTTATAGAGAGTGATAAGGTCGCCTCTGAGTCTCTTTTTCTCAGGATAAACAACCCCAGCTCCCTCAGCCATTCCTCACAGGGTTTGTGTTCCAAGCCCCTCTCCAGCCTCGTTGCCTCCTCTGGATGCGCTCAAGCGTCTCAATGTCCTTCCTAAGCTGAGGGGACAGAACTGGACACAGCACTCAAGGTGTGACCTCACTAGAACATATGTGTCGAAAAAAAAAAGAAATTCAAAGGCAGATCTAGCAAAAGGAAGCTTTTACTTCTTGGAATAAACCACCACAAATATATAAATATGATCTCCATACATATCAAGTCTTTTCCACAGAAAAATATAGGTTGGGCGAAAAAATCGTCTGCACAAACTCCTCCTAAGATACAGCTTATTTCAAAGAGAAATAAAATTGTACAGGCTCTTGTATGTTCTACCAATTTTCTTGATAAACAGCCCTGTACAACAACATACATTTTAATATGTCCTTTTCCTCTCAGACAAAATTCTTTAATAATGCAGTACATGGTTTTGGTACTTTCTTTGTGTGAGCTACCAAAAGCTTTTTTGTAAAAACAAGTCTGAAGACCACAGCAACAATAAATTTAATGATGATGTAGGTGAGAGAGAGTCACAAATGAAAGGAAATGACATTTTAACTACGAAAATTTAAAAAGGAGAAAACAAAAAAACTCCAAAAAAATCCCCAAAACCAAATGAAACATAACCAAATAAAAAAAACAAAATCCTCTAACGATGCAAAATAAAATAAAAAAGCAACAAACAAACAAAACCAAACCAAACAAAAAAAAAAACAAAAAAAAAACCAAAACAAAAACCAAAAAACAAACAAACAAACAAAAAACAAAAAAACCAAACCAAACCAAACCAAAAAAAAAACAAAAAAAAAACCCCAAACCCTCCCCCAAACCAAAACAAACAAACAAAAAAAACCCATGCCCCCCCAAAAAACCCCTTCTTCTTTCCAGTCTAATGACTTTTTTGCAATAAATAAATAAATAAATAAACATACAAATGTGGCTATTTCTGTAATGCTTTTGATCTTACTAACAAGGCATCTTCCCCTGTCTAAGAAAAGACAGAACAGAAATAATATTAATTAAATGTTTGGTTTCATTTCTTGTTTTGTCTTCTCACAACCCCTTTTTCCTAAGACAGCACAGGCAGTATGTGAGCTGTGGATGTACTGAGTCATCATTGACTCATAGTTTTCCCTTTGGCAACAACTCAGCTACTGAGATTGCGACCAATGCCTCTGTATCATACAGAGGATTCAGAACGGGTGCCACAGATCAGAAATCTCTTTCCACAAATTGAATCATTTTCAAAACTGTCTTTGAAGCAGGATGAGTTTATTTTCATAGTAAGAGAGGTTAAAATTTCTTCATTTCAAATTTGGCAATAGAGTTTATATGCCAGAGACTCAGGGTCTCATGGTGTTCTGCGTCCTTCATCTGGAAATTGCACTTCCTTCAGCCCAGAGCTCTGTTCATGAGCAAGGCATGTGCAGGAAAAGTGCTATTCATTATCTGCTGAAAAAATGTTCTTATATCATAGAATCATAAAATATTTTGGGTTGGAAGGGACTTTTGAAGGTCATCTAGTCCAATTTTCCCTGCAATGTACAGAAACATTTTCAATTGGATCACATTGCTTAGAGCAGCCTCCAAACAGGTCTTGAACACCTCCAAAGATTGGGCATCCACCCAGTTTCTCCAGTCAACTTGTTCTACTGTGTCACCACCTTCATTGTAAAAATATTCTTCCTTTTATCTAGTCTAGCCCTCCTTCAGGTAAAACCATCACCCCTTGTCCTGTCATAATAGCCTCTGCTAAAAAATTTGCTCCCATCTTTTTTACAAGCTCCCTTCAAATACTGAAAGGCTTCTATAAGGCCTCAGTGGAGCTTTCTCTTCTCCAAGCTAAACAGCTCCATTTCTTCCAGCCTTTACTCAAAGGAGGATCATTTTCATGGTCCTCCTCTGAACCCACTCCAACAGGTTCGTGTCCTTCCTGTGCTGGGTGTGCCTTAACAGATACTTCTACCCTTGATGAGGAAAACTAATCTCATTTCTGCTCAACCGACTATCATGCACCATATGTTTAAAGAGACTGCTCAAGTACACAGAAAAATGGCCACAGGATAACACTACTGTATTAAAAAAAATAAAAATAAATAAACAAAAACCTCTTTATGTTCTTGTTTAAAATATGCTTGTGATTCACGCAGCTGTAGCAACTGTAACATTCACAACAGGAAAAATGAATCTCATGTATCAAGGTTATGACCAAACCCTTAGGTTGATATATAATACCCTCCAGTGTCTTGAGAAGTGAGTAGCACATCATTGTACAAAATATATACATGTAGCAGGCAGAAGCTTGCATGCATAAAATACAAGAAACTTAGTTCTAAAGTTGTGTATGAGGGAAATTTTCTCCAGAAAACACTGACAAGTGTAGGTTAATACACTAACAAATGTATGTTAATAACCAGTTACCACTTTCTTTGCAATTTAAAAATATAAAAAAACAAACAATAGACTTTTCTTGTATTTCTTCTATGAATTTAAATTCCAATTTGATGAGATTTGTTAATGAAGCCTTACTGTCCCAAAGTCATCATACTGGTAAAGAAGTTAATAATTTCTGTAAGGATGTGATGCTAATACTATCTGTGTAAGAATGTTCTTTGTCTGAAGTTTCTAGGTATCATCATAAACACTTTCTCTTCCATTTTGCTGCTCTCTGTTCTCCCATACATTTAGCTACAGAAACAACCCAGCCATTTGCTGGGATAACTATCTTCCATATTTTGAGTGCGCTCACATAAAAGCAGGACAGGCAGCATGACCCATAATTGCCCTGAATATGAGGGACAACAGGGGATAACTGGCAATGACGAAAAAAGCGTGTGAAAATATGTAGGAAAGTAAGAAGCCCTGGAAGCCAGTCACTAAAGGTTTCAAGAAGAAGGGACTGGCCCAGTTCAGGGCTTCAGTTTAGTGTTTTCAAATGCAATTTTCTTTCTTTTTTTTTCCTTCAGAAACTGTACTCATGGTACATTACAAATATATACAAATGAAAAAGAAGCATTCTATAAGCATATAACTTTACATCTGTCTTAGAAAACGTACTCAGATATCATACACAAGCCTTGGAGTCTCTACAATGCTGCTCCCTCATGAAGAACACTGAAAAGCTTGCAGGAGATGTGAAAGCAAAGGAACCTCTGGGGCTGTTTGTATAAATTCATATCTGACACCAGATATTTGAGCAAACAAGTACAGAAAAGGAGAGATGATGTTGAATGCAGACACTTTTAGGGAAAAATCTTGCTACTTTGTCCATTGGAAAGCCTTTATATAGCTCAGTAAGCAATCAGGGAGGAACTTTATTGTGCCTGGAGAGACTTTATTGTGCTTGAATCAATAGACATTAATGCAGTGCATTTCTGCCTCCTACACAATACTTGGCTGGAGTAACTTCCATTCAGAACTCTTTTGTCCTTTTCCTTTCATTTCTGGCTTCAACTAATTTCTTCTCTCTTTTCTTGTCTGACTGTTTACATTCAATTAAGGATTTTTCTGCTTTATTTATCAGCAGTGTTTGATCTAAATTACAAAAATAACCAACGTATAGTCGAGGGTCATTTAGAAAGTCTCATTAGCTTGTTGATTATTTGAGAGAAGGTTTCATTACCATGTAAATAGAAATAGGTTCTATACTCAGACAGACTAATGTTTAGTGTTCTGTGAATTATGTCATGCAACAATTAAACCTCTCAAAAGATACACAGCATATGACATTCATATTATACAGCCCAGTTATTATTGCCACATAGGATAAGAGGATAAAATTTTTATTGCAATTTTTAACTGTCACTGACTTTAGTATAATATAGCTTAAAAGCTCAAATGCAGACAACAAAACAAAATTATGATGATAACAAAATACTCACTTAGAATAATTTCTTTGCATGAGTTTCTTTATGTGTTAACAGTAGCATACAAGATATTCACTACTGATGTTTCTAGAAGGTTGCACCACAATTCTTTTTGGCCCTTGAAGAATAAAGGTCAGGCCTAAGCTAGAAAAACAGAGAAATGAATCTTCAATCCACTGAGAATGTACCAGAGCAGAGGAAATATCAGCTGACAAGTTGACACTGTCAAGTCCTAGACTGGTATGATATTTACACAACCTACTTTATGCAGACTTTAATTGGGCTTTTCATTTATGTGCTCTGAAATGCCGTGTTAACTCCTGTGTAATCCTTCAGCATTTAGGGACTAAACCATTTAATTTATGTGCTTAGATTTTAGCTCTTCATCATCCCTTTCTACTTTGAAAGATAGAAAACTCAGACTGACTAGTAAGACAGAAGAGACATAAAAGGGAAACCTTCCCACTCTGCCATAGGAGTGGAAGTTCTGCCTCAGCCTCACCCCCACCATAATTTCAGCAACTCAATCATTATCCTGACTGGGGCAGCTATCTGTGCACAATCTGTGTTCTTAGGAAAATGTCTTGATTTTGTCACTCTGGGAACCTAGCTCTATTTCCACTGCCTGTTTTTAGCAGCCTTTCCATCCCTCCTGTGTTGTGTGCTCACTGCTTGGCTTGGCATTCACCCAAAGGCTCTGCATAGCTGCTGCCCACAGCCCAACATCATTTGAACCTTCCTATCTCTGAGCATGCTCCCTAGTCTGCCTCCACCTCTCCATCCCTCAGGAGCATTTATCCAACCTTGTCATTCTCTTTCATATGAATACCATACAGAAATGCACAGTTCCACATGGGAGAATATAAATTATTCAGTTCACTGGGGAAAAAAAAGGTGAAACCTTTTTTAGAGTGGAATAAGCAATAGATGTTCACAGCTTGAATGGAAAAAAAAAAAATAGTATCAAGCTTTCTTGGGTAGGAATGCATGAATACATGACTATTTCCAGCTGACATAGAGCTGTAGATTTTTAGTCACTAGATTACTTTAAACAATCAATGTTGATATCCCATATTGAATAAGGTGAACAGCTAGCCAAGCAGTTCAGTCAGTCATTCAGTTCTGCACTTATTTGATTAAAAGAAGGATGCAGAGTGATCTCCCAGACACACAACATTAACCTTCAATCAATAACCACTTTAATGGTAGATGGACTCCTTTCTTCAGGCCTCTTCCAGTTGCATTACTGTGGAATTGCTATTTGGATAATGATTAATATGCTCAATACATCAGAGATTAATTCCTGTTTACACTGGAAGATGCAGCATTACATATTTCCATACTGCAGTCTCTGTCCTCTAGTCATGGACCTTGACAATGACAGGGTCTTGATTGCTTTCAGAATAGTCTTCATGATAAACAGGGATTTTTTACTTGTGGCAATCAGTAAGGCAGATAATGTTTATAATGCTGTAATTTGCAGGAACCTACTTATTTTCTGAGTTCACAGGAACAGCTTTAGGAGCTGAGCACATGGGTAAAAGAAATGCAGATGTTAAGCCTTTTCCCCCATATTTGTTTTCTTCTGCTTCTAATGAAGCAAGATTAAGAAGGCAATTTATAAAAGGCTAAGTTTGGGTAGAAAAATAACTTTCTTCTTAAGTCATCTTTGTTGAAATACAGTGGACACACACAGGTAGTAAATAGATGTCCAGTTCTTAGAAATATACCAGAAATACACTGGATAGGAAAAAAATCAGAAAGAGACACACACATTTGAAAGGCGTTATAACATAAATGATGTATGATTAGGCTATGTTACCAAATTTAAGATTTCACCAAGACAAGTGGAACTCCTTCCCACTAAGACTTTTAAGGTTATGATCTCCTTGACATTCTCTCTAAAACTTAATTCACTCAAATCGTTAGGGAAAAAAAAAGAACAAAACCATACTAGTGTTAGAAACAGATTCTATGTTTAACTAAAATATTTCTAAGATAGAAGACCATAACATTTTTTCATCTATGTATAAATTGGAAAAGCACTTTTGATAGGTCAACATATGAAAAAAATATTCTAAACTAATTTGAAAATCACTCCCTTTCTTTTTTTTCTTTTAAAGAACATCCTAAAACATATATCTTAAATATTTTTTAGGCTCTTGTACTAATTATCTGGCTAAGGCATCAATGGCTGTATTTTTAACTGCCAAATTGAACCAATGGGACGCTGAGTCCTTGCATGAGTGACCTTACTCCTTTTAGCACAGCCTTGTCTCACAGATGAAAAGAAATGGTTTGGTTTTGTAAAACAACACACTGGCATGACTTTGAGCTGAAGAAAAAAGTAAAAAGAAATAAGTTCCACAGCCAAGAATCATCCCCTTCAGAGTCCTGTGTTCCTCCCTCACTAAAACCAGAGTTTACAACTCGTGTGAGAGCATCTTGATCCAGGTTCTCCACTCCTCGAGACAGAATGGAGAGGCCTGCAAATGCAGCCATATACACATGATTGCTGCTCAGTGCTTAAGCTCACTCAGACAGGGCATCTTTAAGACATATGTGACATAGTCACGACCATTCCAGGGACAGGACTCTGATACAAGCAGGCAATAATCTCTTTTTCTAATGAGAGAGGATGAACGCAACTGTGGCACAAATCATTAAAACTCTTTAATGTCCATTCTGACAGACCTACACTAAGACTTTAGCCTGAAATCAGGTGTGATGTTGACACACGGTGTTTATGTCAGTGCTTTTCTGAGCCACTAGGAATTTCAGTCATGATACAAAGATTCCAGGAGATGGACAATATTGACAGCAACTCCCAAAGGACTCACATACTCAGCTCCTGCAAAGTTTTACATAGCATGCCATAAATATTACTGTTTATTGTACTTTAAAAGCTGTTCATCATTGCAGAACTTAAGACTAATTGGCTCTTGACACCTTTGGTCCAAGATTTAGCCCTGAACAATTTTCATATTGCACAGCCTTTTGAAGTCCTCTGTAAAAAAAATTGTTTCTGCCTTCTAGTCTAAAATAGAAATACCAACTAAAATTAAAACTAACTTTCCTTTTCCACTAGCTGGACATCAAATACATACCACCAAATTAGGATCTTGGATTAATTTTCTTATTATGAACCTTTTCCATATGGGATTTGTATTAAAAAAAAAATAAAAAATTCAAGGGGAACATGGAGGTGGAGAAAATAAAAAAATTATCTCTTCTCTATATTTTCAAACACTGTTGGACAACTACAGAAAACCATGGTTGTTTTGTCAGGAAACTCAGGAAATAAGCTGATGTGGGCAGAAAACTGCTGACAATTACAAGATCATTCTTAGAAGTTCAAGGAATAAGGGTCTACTTTCTCATTGTGGCTTACTTAGGATCAGAAAACAGCATTTATGCATGGCTTTTAAAATTAGCTTATTTTGACAAAGAAAATGGTCTTTATTCTTGTCTCTAATTTTTAATGGGATGTCACACAAAGAAAAGAAATCAAAATGTTGTTACTCTCACATGAAAGAAGATATGAACATTACTGAATAATAACTGATCTGGCTCAAGTTTAATGAGAAAATATTATACTTTCTCACCCAAAGTATTCCTTACCAAACCTTCTTATTTATTCCTTCTCTTTGACCCACATGTGATAATGGATTCACGTGTCATTGCTACTGTGCTTATTGTAACAGTTAAGTATCACACAGTGTTTCAGTGCTGGAGGTAATATTCACTTATGACTTTGAAATAATTGAGTGGTTACAGCAAAACCCAGAATATTAATTAAGAATATTATTTATATTCATGGTCATTATTAACTCCAAACTTGATTTAAATTTGCACTCTTTCATGTTAGTTGACTCAGAAAGAGCTCTGCTGTTTGCTTCAACTGAAATTTCATAGAAAGGTAATAAAGTGATTATATTTTGTTAATATTTGTCAGATAATAAATAACCAGGGTCAATTTTTTCATCTTTCAATATCACAGACAGGACAGCCTCAACAAGCACTAGTATAAGTCTGTGGGACCATTTTTATAGTTTTATTCCTTATTATCTTTGTCATGCACTATGTTAAGTGAAGGAGAGTTAAAGGGGACAAGTGAACTAGAGCAGCATCAAAGGTAAGCAACAGTTCATATGGGAAATACAAGGAGAAGGGAAAAATGGGCACATTGGTAGCAAACCAGCTATGTATTTAATTGTAATGAATGAGGACATACGAAGATTGGGCTTTACAGCGTTATACAATTCAGGAATAGAAGAAAAAAAAAACCCTATGTATATTTCTGCCTCTTTACATTTGCATTGAAAATCCTTCCATTCTTTGAAGATGAAATGTTTCAACATATTTATTGACATGCAACATACTTACTAGAAGTTCTTTATGTATGCCTAACCTCTAATGAAATAAAGGTCTATTTGCATAATTACAGAGCAAATCCTTTAAGTAAAGAAGCAGAGCAAAATGTCTAGACTAGTCTGAATAAGAAACCTGCAGTCTGAAAGTATTTGATGAACAGTAATATAAAAGGATCCACAGTCTTTAATTTGCTAAACTATACATTGAAGATCTTTTGTAGGAAGCAACTTTTATTTTTTCCATTCAACCTTTTGCCTTAATGGTACAGCTGTGTTCCTCACAAGGCTTATATAGGAATAAAAAACATTTATTAATAGGTATGTGGCAAAAGGCCAAAATTTGTCTATGTCTGACAACTGAGCATTAATTGAAAATTTCCCAGGTGTTATAATTTGTGAAGAAATATCTAACTTATAGACAACCATCTATTTCTAAATACCTGTCTATTCCAAGTACATAAGACCCCTGATTTTACACATATTTTCAAGCAATAGCTGTTGCAAATAGAAGATGGCAAATTGCAATTTCTTCCTTCACTTGCATTTATCACTGGAACTTGTAATACTCACAGTGCATTTTGATCCTTTCTGTGATCAAAAGATGGAAGGTTCACTGCTAACATCAGGGCATGACAGTCCAGTGGGAGCCCACCACCAAAGAGCTAGTGATGCTGGTTTTAAAGGAATTAAGGACTCAAACTGCAGTGCAGTGATCTTACCCTGTCCTTAACTTGCAGGCAGTACCTTAACGAAATGAAGAAAAGTGACAGAGACAGATGAGAACTCAATGTGACAACTGCTTTTTGAGGCAGGCTGAGCCAAAACAATTTGATGCAAGCAATATTGTGATCAATAATACCTCCTAGGCTTGCTCATTCCATTATGTACAAGTCTGTGTGGCTCTACCTTTTTTTTTTTCTTCTTCCTTTTAACTATTTTTTGCAATTAAAAATGTTTCAGACTAGTGACAGAGAACAATTTCTACTACATTCATTTTTTGGAACTGTCACTGCCACCCTGGTGCAGGTTTTGTTCATGCTCTGTAAAGTTTAATGGTAAAGCAAGACATTTAAGGTGTTCTCATTTGCAACAAATATTGGCTAATCCAGTTCACTAAAGGCTATTAGCAAAGTGAAAAAGATAATGGAATTTTCTGCATGCTTCAGGGAGAGTAGAAGTACTTATTAAAAAAAATAAATTTTATGTAGCGGTCTCAAACTAAGTAAAGTCACTGGATCAAACTGTAGCTTTGAAAACTGAAGGAATTATATCAGCATCTAACAAAGTAACAAAAACTGTCATGCAATGTCACATTGCAAAATGCAAACTGTAACCTATTTGGCTACCATCCCTACAAAATACATCTTTTCAACGTCACTCTTTTAGCATAGCTCCTTTTTTTATCAAATGTCAGCTTATTATATTTTGGGTACATCAGTAGTTTTAGTAAAGTCAAAACAATTCAGGAAAACAACCTTATTCTGGTAAATTTAGGGGGACACATCCTATTTTTCTATGAAATCAACTGTTTACTATAAAGCAAAATGTAATTTTACATTTTGTGTTCAATGAAATATAGAAAAAAATACATTTAAAAGGAATATTGCCTTAATTAGGGAAATCTTCCTCTATGTCCATTGAAAGAACTTCTTGTTGAGAGTGAGATGCACTTGACAAGCATTTCCATTTTACCATCTACACAGCTGACTAAAACTACCTGACGTTATAGAAAGAGTTCTACATAAAGACTTTGTACTTAATTTCTCCTTTATCTTTCTTTAAATGAGTTGGGAATTCTTGCTTTATGTTATCAACCATAGTTGATTAGACACACTGGTAAATAATCCAGCATTCTGATCTGCTGTAAATGCATTCAGTTTCACACGTGTTTGCCTCTATGTAAGTTAATAATAGAATTGCTATATTGTTTCTCAGTATGTGGCACAGTTATTGGATCATGTAGTCAAAAAACCCTACTGAGATTACTCAATTTGATAATCTATTTTAGGCTTAGATAGGTAATGGAATGTTGTCATGGAGATCAATAATTAACATGTTTACGTTTGACCCGCGCTTACCAATTGATAAAGGTATAGCAAAGCAAAGCAGTCTCATAGTTCTGGTTCTGGAGGGGAAGCAGCAAAAATGCATGCATCTAAAAATGGCATAACCTGATTAGAAGATTTTTTGTTTTGTTTTGTTTTCTGGCTTTATAAGTCTTTGTAAGGACAAGAGAAATCATTACTTTTTTATCTTAGAACTGCACTTTAAATGACAATGAGGAATCAATGAATTTGCTGAGGCTGAGTCCATGCCAGGATAGAAGCCTGCATTCTAATGCATTCTATAAGATCTTTAAACCAGAGACATTGTCATAACTCTAGTCTGAAAATAACATCCACATCAGCTGACCTATAGATCTGGATCAATAATAATCTATCCAATTATCTGTGCTGATCTGCATCAACAATTATTTAATCTTAAAAATAAAGACACCTGATGGCTCTTCTCAATTCCCTATGGAAAGAGGCAGCAGTACTTGACTTGTTTTAATTATCCAGGAATAATTCATATCAAGAACAATGCAATTCTGATAAAACTAACAGCACCCTGTATATGACATCTTAGTCTCTTAGATTTCCTGCTTGCAGGATATGTAAATTGCTGATGTTTTCATTCTTTAATGGACAGGAAAATGTAAACCGATTTTTCCTCCTTTTAGCTTCCCCGAAGTATCTAGAGCCATTTGGGTTAAATACCAAAATAAAAATAATATCACTGGCAGTGCTTACTGTCTCTGTTTCAGCCTATGACAAGACTGATATGTTCTCATTGATAGACCTCAAAATGTATTTGCAAAGGAAGAATAATTCACTTGAAATATTTCAATATGGTCCTTCAGGGGAAATGAAAATCAATATTCTGCACATATTTATGCATATATATGTGAGCTATCTAGAAAAAAATATTTTTTTATAACTTCAGATGACACAAAGTCATTGAGATATTAATTCTAAGTAGAGGCCATTTTACAAAGAAATTAAGACTCCTAACTTAAACTAGGTGCACTTGAGCTATGTATATGTTTATATCATTTGCTATATCCTATATGTATAAATCCGGAACACATGCAAAACTAGTGAAGAAAAAAAGTGAGGGCTCATAAACTGAATGGGAAGAATTTAAGAGTGGATAATCAGATGATTCCAGCATATTGTATAATGAACTAAATACCAGCTTGTCTCAGTTGTTCCTGAATAGAGGGAAGACCTGCTTAAATTCCAAAGGAAATATAACCTGTATAAAGCTATTTGCTTTATAATTTATACAACAGTTGGGTAAGTTCTGCAGCTGCACTTGTCCATGCAGAAGATTCAAGGACAGGAAACTTGTTACATAGTGAAATACGAAGAAAAATCTTATTTCTTCTAATGAGAAAATCAGAGAGATTTTGATGTACATGTACATAGTTTGGTATAAATATTGCTAAGAAAAAAAAATCCTTTGAACAAGGTAATACAATCATGAGAACAATCGTAAGTACAAGCTTAAAATGGGAAAACTAGAACTAGAAATGGTGTCATCCTTATTTTGACATGGACAATTTCATCCTGTTTTGGCATCAGCATCAGTGGACTTTGATCTCTGTTTAAATTATTTCTGCCAAAACTTTTGAAAAGTGTTAACAGGTTTATCCTTGTTTCTTTCCTTTTAAATATATGTTAGTTAGTTGCAAAAATTATATTTACTTACACAGTTACACATCCAATACTATACTAAATTGTTTCTGTCACAGAATGTAATTTTCATTTTATTAGTTAATATTTTTCTCATCGAGAATACTTTGGGTTGCATGATTACATTGTAATTTTCTGTAATTATATATCTCTGTTATTTTTTCTTTAATTGATTGATGTTACATTTATCAAATAGGCTTTAAAGAGCAGCTTGTCCTACAGGAAATGCCAGGCCCTTCAAGAAATAGCCACAAATGTCACACTTCAAATTTGGCTTTCAGTATGAACTTTCCTACAGCTCAGAATTGTTTGGAAGATTATGTGGTTTAATTCATCATTAGCAAAAATATCACTCTGAAGCTAGCAAATTATCAAAAAAAATGACAGAAGATGGCTCTGGTATGGGACATAAGGTAGTCTGGAAGAAGCAAAATGCTATTAACATACAAAAATACAAATTTTAGAAAGGGTCTGATGTCAAAGCAATGATAAACATGGTTTAGTACCATTTCCCTTTTTCTCCCCAAAAGCAGTCAGCTCACAAACAAAGATGAGAAATTCTGAAAGCGACAATGGGGTCCTCCTGCAGGGGACAGGTTGGAAATTGCAGCAACCAACATCCTATTACAGTCATCTCAGGTCCTCGTGGACTACCAACAGCTATCTGGAGAATTTACAGCTCTTAATTCCCAACAGCATAGAAAGCTCACTGAGTAAATGGCAAAGATATAAACACGTACTTCTCCCAGGAGTCATCTTGAAGTCTGACCATTATGAAATGGTTGATATTAAATACTCTCCAGTGAGAGACACATATGTTAAATGCATAACGTATGCCTAAACCAAACACTGATTTCTAATCAGGAGATTAATTTAATTAATTAATCTTTAATTAATTTAAATGTCTTATCATTTTATGACATTCCTCCTGTTCACAAAAAATCACAGGTATAGAGTTGATCCCATTGAAACATACAACTGTAGAGAACATGATACAGCGTTTTTAAATGTAACTACTGTTTGTTCAAAAAAATCATGGACATGTTTGACTTTCTTCTCTCATGATCAGGATTGGCTTCTGATGCAGTCTTGAATGAGCTGATATCTTACTACACAGTGTAATGGGCTTTACCATTCGGTTCACAGTGTGATCAACATTAATATGAACACCAGTTTGCTGTTAGTAGCTCAACAGTAAATTTTGAAAGATCACTCATTTTCCTAGAAAGATTTGTAAAGGCCTGAAATGAATCTTTTGTCTAATATAAACCATGAAGAAAGAATATGTTAAATTAGGAATGAATGCTCCATATTGCTATGCTCCCCTAAGTAATTTCCCTTGAGATATTAAAAAACCTCACCTTATACAAATTTATTAAAAAAAAAAAAAAAAAAAAAAAAAAAAAAAAAAGAAAAAGAAAACAACAACAAAAGACAAAAACTCCCACAACTTGCTGGGGAAATGGAAAAAGTAAATGAGTCCTTCATTTTAAAGGGAGAACAGTTGTGTACAGGACATAGAAAATGCAGTGCTGTATTGTAGCTCAGATACATAAACAGTAATTTTCTTTCAATTTATCTTCAAATAAGATTAACTCTCTACTTAATATAACTATTTCAAAGATTTGTATGTAAAAATAATGGAACAAACTTTGAGCAAAAAATCTTTGACCTATCTCCACCTGTATCACTATGCTACTTCATCATTATCTGTCTTTAGAACTGACAGTAAATTACAGAAACGGGTATAGTGCTAGCAGGCAAAGAAAAATGGGAGAACAGTTTTGGGTTTACTTATCTTAACACTCGTCTTGCTGTTGCCTCTAGGAAAAGCAAAATACCCCTTTTGGTTTGCCTTATGACGTAGCTCAGATCTATTTCTCAGGCTATTTCTAATATAAGTACTGTCACCTGCACACGTCTAGAACTCGGGAATAAAAATTTTGCAGATGATAAGCTGTACCCTGAAATCATGATGGCAAATTCTTTTTTTTTTCTTTTTTCTTTTCTTTTCCCCCCACTGTATATAAGGCTAAAGAATAACAGCTGTGACTGAATCATTGCTATTTCCTAATTCAGCTAAGAAATTATGCATTTGTGAGGGTTTTTTCCTATTCTTTTGTTCATTTGTGTCAAAAAAAACAACAAAAATGGTTCCTCTAAATAATTTTTTGTTATTTTTATTTGTGATTTAAACTTTACTTGAAATCTCCATCTTTTGTCCTAGACGAAAAAAAATTAGGTAAGTCCTTTGTAACAAACTGTATCAGTTTTCTTGATGCAGAACATTTTAAAGCTTAAAAATTGTGCACAAGTTTATTCTAACTAGATGTTACACATTAATTATCTGTTTTGAGTAGTATTATTTCTTTTTCTGTTGCTGTAACTTCTTCCCATTTTACAGTGCATGATGCCACTGCATAGCTCACAACTGCTTTCTTGATCAAGTCGAATTCTGAAAGCCTTTTTTCTCATGGTGAACAGGCCTAATTTATAACATAGTAACACTTAGATCCTACCTATAAGACAACTTTGTTGTTCGTTTACTAGTACAGGGGGTTTTTTAAGAGTTATTTAAACACTTGCTTGCAATTGATGATATACTGGAACTTTAGGTTTGTTGATTTTGGTTTTAGTTTTAGTTAGTAACTGGTAACATCTATGAAATAAAGATTACTGAAAAAAACAAAAATTTAAATGCTATGAAACACAATTTTATTTTTTCTTCTTTCATTACATGTGAGAGAATTAAGTGTCTATTTTGCAGATTTCTGGGGAGACATGAAGACAGGAAGAGATGTGTGAAAAACCAGTACAGTTTGAGGTATAGTTTGAAATGAGACAAGTTTACCTTTAAATAAATTGGAAATAAAATAGATACGGTACAATAAAGATCAGTGCAAACTCTGACATTCGGGTGAGGGTGAGTGCCTTTAAAGGGACGAATTAGACAAGTCTCAGACTGTGATGTGCTGTGGCACATGATGAAAAGGATTAAGAATTTCCTAATTTCAGCCATACCTCACCAAAAAATCACAAAAAAAACCAAAAACAAAACAAAGAACAACAAAAAACTCCCCACAATAAAAATAAAACGCAAACTGCAAATCAATCTGCTACACCTGTGTAAGTACATATTCTTTTCCCATGACAAAGACTGTAGAAGCTGCCACAGAACCACTATGGAACTGCTAAGGGAAAAACAGGTTTGTCTTATGGAAAAAATCTCAGTTATACAGCATGCAAAATAGCTGAAAATCTGGTGGATGAGTTATACAGAATATGGTGCCTGAAGAATTTATCTTTAAAAAAAAAAGACAGCCTGAATACATAAACCTGTGATTAAGTACCAAAATTTTCGTTATGCCTCAGTCTTCTCTGAATTTTAAACAGAAAATAAACCAACAACTCACTAACTGAGAACACAGCTAGAAATGAATTATGGGCTGATATCAAAGATCCTGAAAAATAACCACTTGCTATATTTTGTGAAAACAAAAGAAAAAATATTGATAGCAGGAATTAATAAAATAGATAGAGGAAAGAAGTATGATAGATTGGTGAGAACAACAAAAAGTTCAATCACATTTATATTTTTATAAAGAAACAGGCATTATTTTGTCTTCCGCATTTAAATGGCTATAGCGTGTCAGTTTTTGCCACTCTTAAAACAGCTAAACAAGATTGTCAACCGTTTGAAGATGAATCATCTTTTTCGAGGAGCAAAGTGATTGGGTTGCTTGAAACTTCTAATGACATATTTGTTGCACACTGATTTGGCAGAGACTCTAGTTTATCAGTAATTGCATTGTGAAGGCACTAAATCTAAACAGTAGCTAATAAACAGCATTCCCAAATAACTCTGCACTCAAAGGGTTTAATTTCTGTGTTATGCTACTCTTTCCAAGCTAAATTTCTTGATGTGAGACAAAGTGTTGCTTTGATCACAGCTTCCTCGAGGTTGTCTTTTATTTAAGTCACTGTTGCCATCCACGCCTCTTCCCCGCACCCCCGCCAGGTTTTCTCCCTCATGATGTCTCTCCTCTCTTGCCCCCTGGGTTTGAGGAGTGAAGCTGCCTTTTCCTGGTGGTTTGGGAATGGTGCTTGCTGTCAATTCACAGTTTTATATGTGATATATCATCGGCATTGGTGTGTCTTGCTGGAAAGAATTACCTGGCAGGACCCCCAGCCTGTGGTCTGTCTTACCCAACAATCTCACCGTGAGCAGCCTGTCCTGTGGTAAAAAAAAAATAACCTACCCAGAAAGCACTGAATTCCATTTTCCTTCTTGTTCCCATGTGTTTGCTGGGCATACAATAGTTCTTTATAACTGAGCTGGCCAACTAGATACACTATATACTCAGGCAGTGTTTGTTGTGTTCTTTTCTTCAAAGACTTCAAATTTGCTGATTTGTTTACACAGCTTGGGCTACATAAGTAGTCAGATTATGCACACAACATTATTTCTGACCCTTCATTTTGCTTTAATCCTAAAATCCAATTTGTCTTCTGAGTGTCCTGGTAGACAGTGGAGGAGAAAAGAAAACATTTCAAAAGGAAAATGAGGTACCTGGACAATTTGAAAAGACATTTTATTTTCTGTCCTCTTATATGTGTAAAAAACCCATAGCTTTAAAGGCAGTCTAGTATTTAGGGATATAAAAGTTGTTTTAGAAAAGAGACATAACAAAGAGAGAGAGTTAATCAGCTATTTAACATACTTTGTGCTGATATTTGTCTTATTTCTACATGAGAAGATGTTTCAGATCAAAGTATGAGTGGTCAACAATTTCTGTCTCTTTTTAGAAGCTGCAAAGTGCAAGATCATTTTCCTCCCTCAGCTTTTCTCTATGTATAAAACTCTAGGCTATATTTTTACTAGATATAGATAAGCACAAATGCGCTAAATTTCGATTTAGAGCACAACGTTTCTGAATCAGAACCAGTATTTTATGTGTCAGTCCTGCCCATGAACTGTTGTTAAAAACTTAATTTTCTATAGGATTTTGGCAAGTTTAAAGCACTATACTGAGTCTTGATTATTTATTCAATTTCTTTAAAAAATACTTATGCATATTTAAGAATTCTACTTGAGAAAATTGTAAGCAAAATTAGGTTTTTTTCTGTTACTGAACATGAACAAACAGAAAAGGATAAACTATTATGGTAGAAATCTTCTCCTTTTAAAGCTAACAAATAGATTGAGATAGAAATAATTAATTAATTATGCAATAATTAAATTGCATAACTCTTTCCAACAGGATGAACAAGTATATTTTAAGTATAGTTTACAAACAATTACATGCACACAAGAAGCACATTCATATGTCTCTCAGATGACCAAGGAGGATATCTATGGCACTATCTATTTCTTGATAATGATAATCTAGTCAAATTTAATTTTGCTTGGCACTGTAAAAATCTGGAAAAAAAGGACAACTCCCAAAACAAAACTTTAATAGTTAAAAATTCAGTATTATAGTTTGAGGTTTATAAGTTATAAAATATAATTCCTGTCTTTTAAAGGATGTTATCAAACTTCAGATTGCCATGGAAATTAATTTTTAACTTTTCTTATTTTCTTACTAAAAACATTAATCAGTCCTGTAAGCAATCCTATGTTCGTGCAATAAAGGTTGGTAAACTCACTCTGCAGCTTCCTTCTTTGGGTGTGATACTCAATTGATATAACTCCCGAAACATATATGTGGTTAATATAGTATTGAAAGCAACTACGCACCATCAAAATATTTTTTGCACCTTCCAACCTTTTTTCTTCACTTTGGGATTACTACAAGTGTTTGATTCTATATATATATGCATGTACGTATATGTATATGGATATATGGGTAAAAGTCATAATGTTTCAAGTTGAAAAAAGATTTCACATTCCTTCAACGGTTTTACAGCTCTAATTTTTACTTTATATTAGTTACACCTATTGTGCTGTTCCTTTCAGAGCTGCCACTTGCAGCAGTTTTATATCAATTGTTATATAATTAATGTGTCAAACTTGGCCTTCAGGATTACTGAGAGATTTACCTACTCGCTCTCTACTTGCTTTGCAAAATGGAGTACTTTGAACTTGAAATGAGCTACCAGGTTTAAGCATTCTGTGCTTAATGAGTGAAAATCTATCTCTGAGAAGATACTGATTCCCGAAGTCATGGAATAAATGAAATTTGAAAATGTAATTCAGAACAACTATATGTGATTATAAATTATCCAGCACCCTATTAAATGTTGTTATTTTTACACAAGGAATCTTCAGAAAAACATGAGTTTTTCTCATGTGAGAAAACTCATTATTGACACAAAGTCAGAATTTTATTTTTGGCTAGTCACTGTTGTAAACTTTATTTTTCCTCCCCATCTCCACAATGATTTCAATTAATAAAACTAATAGATTTTGTATTCTTGTATTTTGGAAATTAAGGTTTTAGTAAAATATTAAATAAACTAGATTTTTTTTCTCCTTTTCTTTTTTGTTATTGTGACTCAGAAATCATTTGAAGTGATTTTTCATGCTTTTTTGCACAGAGTACAAATAAAATAGTGAATTCATCTTTATGAGACTCTGAAGACAATCCACTTAAAATACATAGAGCAATTTCATTTCTCTTTTACATTTAAATGCAGAATGGGTTGGATCCAATACTACCATTTCACTTAATTTTCTGCTTCTCATCTCTTTAACTACAAAAAAAATCTATATAGTGTAGGTGTGTGTATCTAGAAACATGTTCGCTGCTTAAATTACATCTGAAGGCAGAAAATTACACCAGAATACAATAAATGATTCAATCAAACAAAGGTACAGTGCATAGCAAGTGAACTTATCCCACACATTGACATGTGCTCTCTTAGCTATAGCTAGGCTCTGAAACTGGTTCTCTATTATGTCAATTTTATGTAATTAAAAATAACTTTCAGTATCTAGTACATATATTCGAGAGCTACAATAATAACATGAGTGAGCAGAACGTTACTTTTTTTTTCCCTCTCAAGGTTTGTCTGTCTGTGTATGGGGAGAGGCTACTTTATCCCAACATCATTCTCTGCTTCCCTGACTGGAAATAACTAAGCCTCCAAGTCCTGTAAAAGGCAGTATAAGCTAGAAAGGATTTCTGTCCTTCGCTTGTAGGTAAATGGATGCAAAGTATACATGCTAGCCTTTCGAGAGAATGCAATACTAACATTTTATAACACATTCTAGTCACAAAACAACCACAGTTGGAATCAGATGACACTCAAGAGCTTAACAAGAACTTAAGAACACACACAAAAAAAAAAGGTTGCTAATGATGATGTATAACCTCTCATTGAAAATTAATTGATAGCTCTGGACTGAAGGGAGGCAAATGCGAATGCTAATTTTTACAAAAGGTTTCAGAGGATTTAAGGAACTTCAGACATATTAATACATACTCAGATAAAGAAAAAAATAAGAAAAGAAATTGTGAACATCTGGGTGAATACTGTGTACATCTGGGTGATTAGGGAAGGGACAGCAGTCCATTCTTCAACAGAAGCTGATGTTGCAAATTTTGTAGAGTCACCTGACTTTTCAGCACATTTGGATGAGTGCCCAAGTTACTGTGCCTTCCTTAGATTTCCAAAAAACATTAAGATAAATTTCCTTACCTCAGGCTTTTAAGAAAAAAAAAAGCAGCCACTTCATTTAAAGATATGAATTCAGACATATTGCACAATGGAGGGGTGGTGGTAGGTGTTCTCATCAATGGAATCCCTCCAGAGCCTCTGCTTGAACCAGTTCTGGCCCCTGTGCTGTCTGATATCCTCATCAATAGCCTGGGTAGGAGGCAAGCAGCAAGGTGAGCTGGTTTGCTGATGAAGATATTTAAGAGAACTAGGAAAATTGCAAAGAATTGTTGGAGGCTCTTAGGGGCCCAAACAACAGAATGGCAAAATGAAAAATGTTATAGGTTAATAAAGGTGCACATGACAAAAAATCAATCTACTTCCACAAATAAAACAATTAACTCTAGTTCAACATGAGGAAGATCAGGTTGGTGTGTGGAGAGTTTTATCAGAAGATGTACAAAAAAGGAAAATTGCTGATAGGACTGGGGAGCAAAAGAGCAGAGGAAAAACCCAAATTATCCTGCCATGGTATAAATCTATTGTCGCTCATATTCTATGAAGGAAAAAAATGAATAAATAAAAAATGAAGACTACTGTTTACCTCCAGTAAAGGTAGTAGCAGCCATTGTTCAATAGCACTCATTGCTAAAGGCAACTGTGAATAGAAAATACATTTTATATACATTCAAAGGTTAATAGGCAGGCAAATTACTCAACAATGTCTCCTGGTATTCAAAAAATTTAGAGAATGGAAAAGTACCCACTTTTCTTCTTCTTCCTGATACCTTTTTATCTGAAAGTCATACTATTTATTGTTAGATCTTTAACTGAGGCACTACAGCTCATGTAAATGGCATCATCTGAGCACTGCTTCTATATTTACCCCTCTGCCTTTTTCCCACGTGTTGGGACTTGTGGCATCTGGGACACCATACAGGAGAGTAAAAGTCACATTAATCTTGCAAATGTTCAGAGGAACTTGTTTGCTATTAGGATAGATTCGATTTTTAATTAAAAAAAAATACAAACCAACAAACAAAAAATCCTGTAGCACAAAAAATTTGTTCTATACCAGCCCAGTTTGTTTATTTATTTATTTATCTATTCAACTAAAGTATGCTGTATAGAAAATCAGCATGTCATATAATTTATCATTTATCTTCTTTCAGTCTTGAAATAAATTGCAAGGAAGTTATAAAACAATTTAACAGCCTTATTTTGAAATGGTTTGTGGCTCCAAAAATAAACTGATAGAATAATATATGGCCTTATGATTTGTCTTAGAAGAGTATCTTTCATACATTTCTATATTTCCTGAGATTTTAACAGTCAGCAAACTCTGCATAAAACATATGAAGGCAATAACTATGAATGCTTTACAATGAAACTAGTTCTGAGTTCACTTTTTCCATTCCACACAAAAAATGTGCCTAAAAGTCAAAGAAATATTGTTTAGATTCTGAATGCGAAGCACAAGTAAGCTGAAATACAAGTCTCTGGGTGAAGAACACTCAACAAACATTAGAATCTAGAATGAGAGAATAAAAGAAATCAAGGCTTTGAAATTACTGAGTCATTACTGATTGGGTTCTGCACTTCTCTGAATTAATTTTCAATGGATTTCCCTGAAGAGTTTGTGCTGGATAATTTGAGTTTCTTTCTTGCTTTAGCATCTGCCACATAGCTGGCCTGCAAATATTTTCTGGTAACTTCTGATTTATATACAGATATATTTCAAGCATATTCTATCTCTCTTTACCTTTGTCCTACTATTTCGGCATCTTCATGCAGACTAAGCTGGAGAAATAATTTTAAAGATTTCATCCTATTGCTTTTCCAATTTTAATTTAGAATTTTTATGTGCTTAGGGAAGAAGAAATATTTTTTTTGGTGAAATTATTTTAAAAAGTATTTTGTTTCAGTTCCAACAACCAAACCACAATAAAAACCGAAACAAACCACTCTTAGTCATGAGTTGTGGAAGGAAAACTGGGTAAAAAGACTCTAAGGTGGAATACTGAATACGGGGCTGGAGGATAAGAAGAGGGAGAAAAATGAATTTTACTGTGAGGAATAGACAGCAAGTTGTTGCCAGCACAGAAAGGCATTTCCTATATAGTCTTAGAGAGGGAAAGCAACAGTCCTCTAACTGTGTATCTATTGGACTGAGGATAGTACTGTACATTGCCTTTTGCTGATTATTTTGCATATGTAAAAGTAAGGTGACAGCTTTAGGTGATCTTGTTGCATGGTAGGACTGTTATCCATGTCCTCTTACTTGCTTACCAGATAATTAGAAAGGGCATATCTTAGAAATATATGTAACCAGATACTGAATCGAAAAGCAGAGAGAATAGTCAGTGAGAATAATAGCCTTTGGGTGAAAAAACAAAATTCCACACAATGGTTCACAGATAAGAAACTCATGGAATAAGTCTGGTTGAGACTATTAGCGTAATCAATCTTGGACATGTGCAATTGTGGAAAGGAGATTGAGGACGAAAAGGAAAGGTCAATGAATGATTATGTCACCTGTAAATAACAGGATCACCAGAAAAGAGAAAATATTTGCAAAAGCACTGGGCTTAAGACCCCTGAGTAAATTCAAAGCTCATCTTATCTTTCCTCTCTATCAAGCAAAGCCAGACACACAGACACATTCTACACTGCTATTGTGTCTGTTTAGATCTCGACTGTCTCTGACCTGGGGAACCAGCTGTTCAGATGTAACTCGTGTGGCACAGAACCACCTCTCAAAACCACCAGGTGGTGCATAAGCTTTAGCATCATGCACAGACAATAATTTCTCCTGTCTGGGGCCTTTATTGTAATGTCAGGGCTCCTCAAACAAAAGAAAGTATACATTTGACATTAATTGAAACAGGATTAATTAGTTCTAGGCATTTTTAGTAATGGGAAGGAAAAAAACCCCACCCAACACTTAGCATACTTGTAGTATTAATATGATTAAAAAAAATAATAATCCCCTTTTCTTCCTGTTTTTTATTGATTATACTTTCAACTTTGGCTTCAAAATATATTTCAAAGCATGAATATCTTTGCATCACTGTATTACAAATCCTGTAACAGTATCACCTGCTATACAATTCTATGATAAAAGAACAACAATATTTTACCTTAAAATATTGTTTAATCATGAACGTCAAACTTAACCACACATTAATAAGCTGTTAAATTTCTTTGAAGAATTTGATTTAGGGGCCCTGCAAAATAACCATCTAGCTTACATCTGAAAATGTGATGAAGTTTCTGTTAAATGAATGTCAGATTTTTTTTTCCCAAAAAAATCTTTGAATATTAGCATTTCTGGAGTATTGATTTCTGCTAAAATAATATATGCTATCATTTTTTTTTCTGTGAAAAAAACATTCTCTGATATACTTCTACAAGCACCAATAGTTTTCAGGGATTCAACAGGCTAATTAAACTATGCTTTGTGAGCTAAAACGAAAATTATTCAAACAGATGAACTTATAGGCTCATTGGACTGAATTCTTTATATATTTATATAAATATATATAAGTATACATACTGTGCTAGAGTCTGCAAGTGAAAAATGTGTGGTGTCTACAAAGATTCATGTTTTTTTAAATGAAAATATCAAATTTATTCTCCCTGCAGGCAAATTTTCCCATGAGTTTTGCACTCATTTAATTATTGTTTCTGAGGTTCCTGCATTTTCTGTACTGGTCGTTATCATCACTATTACTGTACTTCTTAAGTATCCTACAGGCTAGGATCAGCACCAAGGTGTTACTTATAGAACCATAGACTAGTTTGGGTTGAAAGAGACTTTAAAGGTCGTCCAAATCCACACCTTGACATGGCTAGAGATGCTATTTGCTACATTCAGGCTGCCCAAGGCCCCATCCAACCCGACCTTGAACATTTCCATGGGTGGGTCAGCCATTACCCTCTGGAACCTGTTCCAGTGCTTCACCACTCTAAAAAGAACTTTTTCCTAAAGGAGAGTGAAGAAATTCTTCCTAATTTCTAATCTAAATATGCCTCCTCTCAGTTTAAAGCCACTGTCCTTTGTTCTGTCACTATCTGCCCATATGAAAAGTCCTTCTCCATCCTTTTTATAAGCCCCCTTAAGGTACTGAAAAGTTGCTATAAGCTCTTCCAAAAAGCCATCTCTTCCGTGTGCTGAACAACCTCAACTGCCTCAGCCTGTCCTCATAGGAGAGGTGCTCCTACTCTTCATCTTCGTAGCCCTCCTCTGGACTTGCTCTAGGTGGTCCATGTACTTCCTATGTTGGCTCTCCCAGAGCTGGATACAGCGCTGCAGGTGGGCTCTCACCAGAGCAGAGCAGAGGGGCAGAATCATCTCCCTTCACCTTCTGACTGTGCTGCTTCGGATGCAACCGATGAACAGGACGTGTTCAGCTTTCTGGGCTGTGAGTGCACATTGCTGGGTTGTGTCCAGCTTCTCATCCAGCAGCAGCCTTAAGTCCTTGTCCACAAGGCTGCTCTCAAGGTCTTCCACTCCCAATCCAATGTCTGGGATTGCCCCAAATCAAGTGCAGCACCTGGCACTTGGCCTTGTTGAACCTCATGAAATTCTCATGGGCCCACTTCCCAAATGGGAAGTCCAGGTCCCTCTGGATGGCATCCCATCTGTCAAGAGTGTCAACTGCATCACTCAGTTTGGTGCCATCTACAAACGTGCTGATGGTGCACTTGATCTCACCATCTCTATAATTGATAAAAATATGACAGAGAGCTGGACCCAAAGCAGGTGCTCTGAAGGACACACTTGTCAGTGGCTTCCACCAGGACACAGAGCCATTGACCATAACTCTCTGGCTGCATCCATCCAGCCAAATCCTTATGCACCAAATAGTCCGCTGCTCAAATCCACGTCTCTCCCATTTAGAGATAATGATGTAATGTGGGACCATATCAAAGGTCCTATAGAAGTCTAAACAGATGACTTTGGACAATCTTCCCTTGTCCAACATTTCTGCCACTCCAAGAACTGGCTGTCTCAAATAAACTCCTTGCCTTTGCATCCTCCTACATCTTCTAGGTAGATTTGCCCCATGATCTTCCCAGACAGAGAGGTGAGGCTCACCAATCTACAGTTCCTTGGATCTTCCTTTCTCCCTTTTTTAAAAATGGGAATGATGTTTCCCTTTTTCTGTTCTATTTCTAGCTATAAGATTTTATCCAATAACAAGAGTGGACAGGAGTGGGCCTTGGATATCTACTGCCAAGTCTACTCATGAATTAAAAAGAAAAAACGGAAACATTTGTCTTATTTGTAATGCGCAGGTTTATAGATTAGTCTCTTGAATTGTTCAAAGGAAAGCAATTTCTTAGCATAGCTCTGATTTTACTGCCAGGGACTTTTTTTGTTAAAATGTATGTGCACTTAGCTGTCACACTATATAGCTCTACTTTTGATTAAAATGTCATATAATTAATGAAAGCATTATGTTCTTAATAACTATAAAAACCACAGAATATTTTATTGAATAACTTAACTGGTTATCCTTCAAGTATTTGGGAAGGTTTATTTCTTCCCAAATAGTTACAGACTGAATATTTAAATATTTAAGAGTACACCAGTAGCAACTTGGAAGATTGTTTGTAGAGGTTTTAGTTTTATACTATAAGAAAAGAAAAAATATAGAAATTACCCTGTATGAACAAGTCCTTTTATCGTTTCCTTGTTCCTTCTATCATTTTGTGGTTTCTATTCCCCCACCTACAGCCTTGTTGGGACTGTAAGTACAACTTGCTGCTTATTCCTTATTGTATTCAGGAACAGCTGATGGAAGACAATACGAGTATTTAATTTGAGGGTGCCTTAACTAAAATAACAACAACACAGCTTTTCTGGATAAGACTGCCTTCAACTGTCAAATAACTCCAGTATCACTGGGAAAGCACTATCCAAAGACATTAGTCATTATGACACAATCATTCCAAGTGGGTCCTCATTGGGTTGTGACACCTCTAGTTTTCTACACAATGACACGTTCTGTTGTAGCTCCTTGCACACAGAGACAACCAAAAGACTGGAACATACTTGCCAGCAACGAGATTACCTAGGATCTTCACTTAAAACAGGCATCTCCAACGTGCTATTGAAATTAACCTTTTAAAACAAGCCTTTAAAACATTTGTCAGGTTAATATTCTACTCCCATTTCTAGTTTTCATTACAAAAATGGGATGGGTTGACTTTGCCAAGCCACCAGAGAGCCATCCAGCCAATCTCTCACTCCCTTCAACAGGGCAGTGGAGAAAGAGAGAGAACTCATAGACTGAGATAAAGGCAGGGAGATTGCTGGTCAATTACCATCATATGCAAAACCATCTTGATTTGGGTAAAAAAATAATTAATGTATTGTCCATATTACACAATTTGATGGTGAGGAACAAAGGCAAAATCGAATATATCTTCCTCTCCTCCAACTTCTCCTCAGACTGACCTTCACCCCTTCATTTCCAACTCCTCTATCTTCTCCTCCTCTCTGAGTAGCTTAGAGGGATGGGGAATTAAGGGCTATAGTTAGTCTTAAGATCTTTTCTCTGTTGTTCCCTCTTTCTCATGCTCTTCTCTGCTTTAACCTGGGCCTTGTCTTGGAGCTGGCTGTGTACAGAAAGGAGCAGCAACAGCTTCTCCTCCCAGACCCACAGACCCTCACTGCTCCTGCCAGCACCGGGGACCTGCACCTGGCTCAACAGGAATATTGTATCCTATATAAAAATATATAACCTGTATCTATCCTATATGCACTATTATATGTACATGCACACAAAAATATGTAAAACTAAATAACATGGTTTAATAAATCTTTGTCAAAAAGCATGTTGAATGCTTTCTCACCTATCTTAGAAGGACATTTCCAATAAACACTTCTCCTGAAATTAATATACCTATACCATAATAATCCTTCAGAAAATTAAAACAAAAAAAAAATCTAACTCCAAAAAATCTCATATTCAGGATTTTTTATAAAAAGCAATAAATTCCCTAGAACTCCACACACCCAACAGCAACTCAAGTCAACACATGTTGCCTCTGTTGTTTCAGACAATCATCATTAAAACAAAAACTAATTAATGTATAGGCTGAGACCACATAGAATGTTAGTTATGTATCTGGCATTTCTGGTTATTATCTAAATTCTTGTCTTATTGCAATGGAGAATGTAATTTAAAAAGTCTTAAAGAAAAAAGAAAGTATAATCTTTTAATAGAAATCTAGGCTTAGCTCTGCTAAAAATATTTTTTCCTTCTATTCTTAAAACTGAACTACTTTTTTTTTTTTTTTTTTTAATTCAGTTATTTTCAGGTGAAGGCACTGATTCTCTCCTTGACCTCTCACTTTAGAGGGAATAGGTACACGGTTCAAACAACTGTACAGAATAAAATTTTAAGATTATAGGGGATTTTGTTCCACTTCTCCCTACCTGTTTACCCTTGACCAGTTCACTTCAACTTTCTGCTTATTCTCCTCATGCCTAGTGCCTCTTTTCAGGCATCAGAAGGAGCAGTTTAACAGACAGAATGCATATTTATTTTAGTAGGATTTAAACTGTAAGAAGTTGCTTTACTGAACTGAAAGCTGATAGGATACTAGCATATACTCATTTAGACAGATTTTTTTCATCGTACATAAGATAAATGTGTGATGATAAAAATGACAATTTTTATTTTTATTTTCTGTCTCATAAAATGCTGAATGCATTTTCCTACGTACTACAATGCATAAGGATAATATTGAGAAAGCTTATTAAGGCATCTGATTAACTTTATCAACAAAATTTTGTTGTTTTGTTTTTAAGAGTTTCTGAAAAATCAGTTGAGAAAAAGGTTTTTTTAGAAGTTTAAGTTTCTTTCCCAAAATTGTAGCAAACTCTAAAATTTATTTTAGAGAGTATCCAATATTTTATAATATATACCTATGCATATAAAATATATACAACATATGTATCATATAAAGTATGTATATGTACATAATTACATATAATATATAATGTATATCATACACATACATATATATATATATATACACATGTACAATGTCTATTTAGTCTGTCTTCTGGTTTTTAATTTTATCTCGTACTTTTTTAAACCAGACTCATTGTTCTGAAAGCTTGATTTTGGCAGTAGCATACTGAGAAAGGTAGGAATCTGGGGTTGCTTATGCATATGGAAGTTACATTTTTCAAAATTATCTTTTTTTCCCCTCAGAGAATCATATCCAGAAGTTTTGGTGCACATCAGGACAGACATTTCTCATTATTTCAACATCTCTTTTTTAATATTAAAGACAACTAAATAATGTAGTAATACATACACATCTATATCAGCATTGATCTTTGAACATTGTTTGGGAACCTCTGGGAGTTCCTGATAAGAATCAGATAAAACAATCAAAACTAACAAAACCAAACAAGCAAACAACAAAACCAAAAAGAGAGATAATTTTGGCACTATTACTCTCCTGGACAACACACATTTTTTTTTAAGAGATGGCATGCTTTAAAAAAAAACAAATCAAGACACCATTTTTGAAAACTGGCATAACTTATCTCAATTCTATTTTTTTTCCCTAAAATAGGACTGAGATAGGTATTTGTGAAGACACTTAGCCTGAAATTACAGGAATAAATGGAAAATAATTATTGTCCATGAGATTTCACTTTTACAATTCTAATTCAATTTTTGTACTAAAACTCTAAGCTTATATTCAGTGTTTCTTCTTTCTGTCTACCTGAGACAAGCTTAAGGAAATTCTATTACCAAGTATCTGATGTATTCAGGTTATAGAAGCATTTTACAGTATCTAGGTCTGCACAAAATGAGATCATTAACTTCACTGCTGTAATTATTACCTGTATTATTAACTGCAACCTTAGCAGTACAATTAAATACTTATCTGTTCTAGCTACTATCTCTGAGAAAATGGAAGGTCCCCAATGGAAAATAGTTCTGTCACTAAAGGCTGAAATGTTCCCTGAAATCTAGTTCCTTTTGCTGACTTTTCTCAGTAGTGTAAAATCACTTTTAGCAAGGAGACTATACCACTTAGAAAAGGCACTGAGAAAATCCATACAGGTTATCTTTTCCAGTCTATACCAGGTAGGCTTTTACCAGGCAACTCCAGGAGAATGCCAGTCAAAGAGCAGAAGTGATTTAGTAAAATTTGATATGAGAGCCTGAAACAATAAACACCACAGTTCCTTTGGTGTATATGTCTTTGCTGTATTGAGATTGTATTGAGATTTACTTCAGGATTTGCTTTACATTTGGGTTGTTCATTATTTGTGGTCTATATAATTATCCAAACAAAACAGACTTTTTTTTATCTTTACATTTTCTAATTATTTTCATATAATTATTTGTTTTGGGGGGTTTTTTGTTTGTTTGTTTGTTTGTTTTGTTTTTGGTTGGTTTTTTTTTTTTTTGGTCTGTTTGTTTGTCTTTTGGTTGGTTTTTTTGTTTGGTTGGTTTTTGACTTTTTTAATAGAAAAATAAAGCCAAGCCTCTGCTCAGAGATATACTGCCCACATCTGTCATTCTCAATAACTTCAGCATAATCTGCACCACTTCATTTTCTTGAAGAAATACTATGTGGACATAGAGTGAAATCTGTAAAGTTATCCTAATTAACAATGGGTAATGAACCACTGTTCCAAAAAAATCTCCTCTTGCTATTTCCAGTTTTCAGAAGGCATGAAGATAATGATTATATATGTGCTCGAATAGGTGAACCTATATAAACAACAACGAGGTGCAGAAATTTTGTAGACAACTCAGTAAAATAGTTAGCAAGGGTGGAGATATAGAGATAGAGATGATATAGATATGTAGGACATACTGTAGATCACTGTGGGAAAATTACACTCTGCCCCAGAAATAAATGTACACCACAGAATTTTATTTTTGTTCCTTTATTTTTTGCTTACTAAGCACAGGGAAAATTACAAAGTATAATAGTCATGATTATTTGTAATTTTTGGACCATCAGGTATGCATGCATTGCTTTGACTGGCACAAGAAGGTGCATTGTAGTTCCAAGATGGTTCATAGGGAAACTCATTCTTCATTACCTGATTTGATCTTTTTCAGTGGTAAGATGATAGATTCATTTGTACTGTCACATCCATTAACTAAAAAGTACAATCCAATAGTTCCCCCAAACAAACAAGTTATTACAATTTCTGAAGTTATCCAGTATGGAATAAAAAACTCCTGTAATCAGTGGTTTTATATAATATTCATACAAAGTATGGAAGATTCCAGAGTGTTTCAGTCTGACTGTACTCTAACAGGATGCTTCAAAGACATAGGTATTTTCTTTCCCAAAATAATTTGTATCATTGTTTATTAAGACACCTAACTTGTGTCTTTTGATGCGCTGTCAAAATATTACAAAATTTCTTTATGTTTCCTAAAAAACTTTTTACTTTTTTGATGACTTGTTTGCAGACATACTAAGTTAATTGCATAGGAGAGGCTTTTTTAGACTACTTCTGAGACAAACATGACATGGGAATTCTGGACATTATTCTTCCTCATACATATTTAGATGGGTTAAATTACCCATAATTAAAACCAGAAATCCATGCTTCTTTCTCTTCCTGTGACCTCAAATCAATCTGCTTCAGGAAGACAAGAATAATTTAATGAGGTTTTTGGTACATGACCTGCAGGAGATCAGTACAACTCTGCATCAGAAAAGTTGTGCCCAATTGTATTCATTCAGTTCCAACCCCCAACCTCCCTCCCAGAAAAAACCCTAAAGAACCAAACACAAAGAAAAACACTAAAACACACACACACAAAAAAAAAAAAAAAAAAACCAAAAAAAAAACCAGCAACCTTACATGTGTGTAAGGTCATTGTAATAACATGGCTTCATTCTCAGTTTCAGAACAATTTTTGATATACAATACCACTTAGCCTTCTCTCTAGCATTCAAAGTATCCAGCTACATATTCAGGGAAAGATGAGCCTATTGAAACAACTACAACACAAACTTAAAGGTAAGTATTTTGAATTCAAGGCCAAACTGTGACATTAAAATATTCTACAACATTCTAGGGAGAAGTCTGAAACACAATCAAGTGGCAAGCAACAGAATCTTTTTTCACATGCGGTAGGTACTTCATGTGAAGGCAACATCTACGATATAATTTTAAGTGGCATAGATTGCTTTCAGAACTATAACTCACCAGCTATATGTTGATCAAAAAGAAAACTGAGCAAGACCAATATCTTTGCTATAGCTCCCTTTATGCAGGTTGCATATAAATAAGAAGGAACTCAGAGAGCAACTCCTTGCTCAGCTCTAAGTTGCATTATGCATTTCTCTTATTTATGATCCCTTTGATTATGACCCAGGAAAGAAACTGATGTGTTCGCTTGCATTAGCATAAATGTTTTAGAATTGCAAAGCACTTAATCTACAGAGAAGTACCATTATAAAATGGCTGACTCATTGCAAACCCATGGCTGCTGTCACTACATACAGTTTTATTATTACATAGCATTTTTTTTTCATATAGGTCATACTAATGGTTGTAAAGACCAAACTACTTCCTATAACAAAATAAAAAAACCTCATTTCCAGTGTCATCTGGAACTCTTCAAACAACAAAGTTAGAAAAAGTTTGTTCATAGAATTTAATTAGGTTTCTTCTGGCTCAACCACAAATCTGTGTTGATTTCATTTGAAAGATACAGGAACAGTTAGCAAGATTAAAGAGCTATGAGATCTTATTAGCCAATAATAACAAATGTCAGTGAAATGAAACCTGCAAATTTTGGCTATTTCAAGCTATTAAGTTACAAAAGAATGAACTATTTTAATTTGGATTCAGTGCTTTTCTTCCTCACCATTCTTATGTCAATTTATTCCTCCTTTGGTATAATCAGATGCATCCAAACTTCAACTTCTGTCTTACCTAGGTGTCATAAAGTCCTCACTGTGAATTTTCAGATATATATTTCTCACTCACCCCTTCAACAGAGCCCATGTATTTTAAATCTGAATTCTGAATCATTCGTCAGAAGTGACTCATAGCCTAGCTCAGCTTGCTCATGTCAGATAAGAAGAAACAGAGGCCAGAGCAGAAAAGCTGTCAAGGATCATGCTTCAATCACTAGAATCACACACTACTTTTACTAATAATGCCTATCTTAGTGCCTCTAGTAAAGGTTGCTTGGTAGCAGGACTTTTTCAAGGACATTACAGATCTCAGCAGCTTCTGTTTGCCAGTCACTGAAGACTTGGACTTGGAAACTTTTAGCTTTTACAACTGTAATTCTATTAGTCTTCAAACACAAGACTAGTAATACAGCTACATCTGATCTGTGCCCACATTAATTATTACTTAAAATCCAAACTATGATTCCCAAATCACTACAATCATCACTTACTGCAATATTAAAATTTCTGAATTACTTTATCTTTTAATCCCTTCAATTTAATCTCTCATGGATTTCTTTCCTCTAGGGCCTTGACATGAGAAAAAGAGAAGTTTTGTATAGGGATGGAAGAGTTTCATCATCTTGTCTGCTCTGCCAAACTTCATCTCCTGAAAGCACGGAAAGGCAGTTCGGCACCCTCTCCTTGGATGCTTCATAATGGCATCAGACAGTCCTTATAGCAACAGCAGACCTTCCTCCTGCAGGTCTTCCCCCTGCCTGCCCCTCTCATGCTTTATTTCTTTCTTTCCTGTTATCTAAAAGAACAGCTAGAATCTGATATCCAGAGCAAAAGAAATGTTATGTTGGAAGAGGAAAACAATTCAGAGTATACTGAAGGAATGCCTCCTATTCTGTAAAAACCTGAACTTTGTCTTTTTGAACATGAATCCTCCTCTGTTGAATCTGCTGTTCCCTAGCCTCTGTGACACAGTCTTCATAAGATATAATACACCTAAAAATAACCAGGGAACTAACTACTAGTGGAAAACTCAGCTAAACAACTCTGCTTAACAACTTCAAAATTTGTTGTTCATAGCTGTTTACAGTATATTCCTTAGAAGCGCAAAACCACATTTTTTCTCCAAGAGGCTTTATCTACACATTATTCTCTATTATTGATTTTTCTTCTCCTTTTTCTTATAATGACAATCAACAAGACTTCATTTCACTTAGATTCTTATCTAAGAATCTAATCTTATCTAAGAATCTAATAACTTCAAAATCATTAGGCTTCCCTTTTACTTTGTTTTGTTTTCAATTTATTTATTATACTAACAGATCAAGTACTCATGTATCTCATATCTCAATTATCTCATGATCTTTAAATACTGCCTTCTATATTTTTATACAATGAAGATACATAGATGCAGATACATGTATAAATAAATCCTAAACATTTATGCACATAAAGATATATTAAAGAAGAAAAAAAGTAGCCATAGGAAGAAAGAGACAGGCAACCTAGTAACACAACTTATGATGCATTTGTTCTTTAACTATTTTTTCAATTCAGCTACAAACATGTTTTAAAACATGTTTAAAATGTTTAAAAATAAATCTAACAGAGTAGAAAAATAATATTTTTTATTTCAGAATATTTACCAGCTTCATTGGCATTTTTTTGTTTTATAAAAGCACTATGTAATATGAAATGTGCATGCTTAGCAGAGCCATGAAAAGTAGAAATTAAGGTATCCTGGGCATTTATGCTGATGACTTTAACAGTGAGTTTTACCAAATTAACATGAATTTACTCAAGAATCCTGCTAATGATCCATCTTACTTTCCTGAAGTTGTGTGTTGACACTTTGGTAACTTAGTGCACTTCAGTAACAAGCCATAAAATTACTGGACATTCATTCAGCAGAATAATCAAACTGGTTCTCCATTTACATAAATCTATTGAATAAGACAAAGCCATTTTACGTTGGTGCTTTTCAAGATACTATTGCATAACATATGCAGCCTCCAGGGAGCTGCTTCTATTTCAGTGAGCAATTTAATTTTCAGCATAATTTGCCATATAATTGTGTCTTTAAATTTAGTCAATTCATTCAGTTGTTCATGTAATTAATTCTGATTTATTCTCAGAATTGCAATTCTTTCATTTTTTTTCATTCTTTGCTTATAATTTGCTGAAGATTACATTAGATTCTCAGATCCTTTGGAAGTCTTCTAAATCCTATCCACTGCATATTAGAATTGAAAATATTTTTTGGCCTTATTTTTGCTTCAATAAAGCTTCAAGTTAAAATTGTCATTGAAGGCTGTGGCAAGAGCAAAGTTGTCAAGGAATTCTGGATTGTTATCTGCTATTAAAAAAAAAGAGCCTAATCTCGTTCATGACTAGGGCCTGTATGTACACTCTATGAGAAACGTCAAGGAAAAAAATATATATCCCACATTATGTAACCACTACTGTGGTTTTTAGATTTGTATGCAATAAAGATGAACAAAGCAGAACAGATTTACAACTGATTTAATGATATCCAACATGCTACTTATCATTCAGCTTGAGGCACACAAACTGCCCTTGCTATCCGTCAATTTAGACTGCTCCTGACAACAAGGTCTGTACCCTAACAAGACTAGAGAGTGATAAACCTTTGGTTGATTTGCTGTGAACAGGACTGACTGAAGCAGGTTTCTGTGGCAAGAAAACTATGAAGCATAAATAGGGTTATTCATATTTCAGCTTTCCCTCTTTTGTCTATGTGTAGATGGAGCAATGGCTCCATCTTTTATTGTTGTCATAAACCATCCATTTATTACAGTAACGAATGATGAAACCTAGATTATGGTTCTTCTTCATGTCAATGACTTTTAGTCTTATACTGTATCAGAGCCTTAATCACTGTGAATAAAAGACTGCTGTTTTAGATTAAATTAAAGTAATAATGGTAAGACGAAGCACCTACATAGGAAGGATTTTCTTTTCCTCATCTTGGTCTGTAGGGCTGTTTTTACAGAATCATGGAATTCATGTTCAGATGTGTTTTCATAATTTTTAATTTACATCCATTGCTTCTTGTCCTGTCAATGTGTACCACTGACACAAGTTCACTTTCACTTTCTATCAGGTACTTTTCCAAATTGATAATATCCTTGAAATTTCTTTGCTTCATGCTGAACATTCCCAGCTCTCTCAGCCTCTCCTTGTATTACAGATGTTCTAGCTGCTTTTACATATTTGTGGCCCTTCAACAGATTTATTCTACTAAAGTCCATACATTTCTTGGACTGCAGGAACCAGAGCTGAACCCAGCACTCCCAGAGTTGGTCTGATCAGGGCCAAGCAGAAGAAAAGACCACCTTCCTTTACCTACTGGCAACATTTTTCTATATGCAGCCTGAGAACCTGTTGGTGACCTTTGCCATACGGGCATGCTGGCTGGCTCATGGTCAGCTCGGTGGCCCTCAGGATCCCAAGGCTCTTTTCTGCAAAGCTGCTTTAAAGCTGGACAACTCTAGTCAGTACCAGTGTTTGGGATTACTCCTCCCCAAATGCAATACTTGGAATTTTCCGCTGTTGAATTTCATGAGATTCTTCTCTGCTCATCACTGAACTTGGGTTGAACTTGGTGAATCACACCCAACTGATATATCAACCACTTCTCACAGTTTTTAAATTGTCTGGAAACTATCTGAGCACACATTTTGCCTAATCATCTATCTCATTAATGAAAATGTTAAACAGTATTGGCTGCACCCTTGACCCCTGTGTTACTCCACTAGTGACTTGCCTCTAACTAGACTTTGTATCACTGATCATTGTCCTCTAGGACCAGACATTCAGTCCATTTTCAATCCAGCTCACTGCCTATTTATCTCATCCATACCTGTTTAGTTTTATTCTAAGGATGTTATGGGAAACTGTGTCAAAGAATTTACTAAAGTAAAGGCAAAAAACTTCTTCTCTCTCTTTGTTTACTAGTCAGTTGCCTCATTGAAGAAGACTATCAAGGTGGTTAAGCATGGTTTCTCATTCTTAAGTCAACACTGACTACTCCTGAGCACCTACTTCTCATTCACATTTAGAAATTGCTTCCAGGATTAGTTGCTTCACTGCCCTCCCAGGCACTAAGGTGAGATTAACCAGTAGTAGTTCTCAGACCTTTACTCTTTGCTTTCTTGAATATGAGTGATGTTTGCCCTCTTATAATGTTCAGGAATCTCTCTTGAATGCCATGACCTCTCAAAGATAACCAAGTGGCCCCACAGTGACATCAACCAGCTCCCTCAGCACTAGTGAGTGCCACCTATCATGCTCCATGGACTTATATATGCCTAGTTTCTTATAGTTCCTGAAGGCTGATTTACCAGTAAAGAATGAGCAGGAAAAGGCATTAAGCATATTTGCCTTTAACATATTATTTGTCAGCATTTTTCAGATGCATTCAGCAGCAGGCCCATTTTTGATGTTCTTAGTTGGGGAGATTTTTTAGGTTTAGGTTTTTGGTTTGTAGTACTACCCAAAAAAATGTTTTATGGAGCTGCACCTAATTCTGTTTCTTGTCAATATAAATATTCAATGATAAGGTGGACAAATACCTTTTCCTTACTGTTCCTTTTGCAGTTTATGTACTTGTAAAATTGGCTATTTCGTCCTGCATTCCCTGAAAAACTGAACTCCAGTTGGGCTTTAGCTTTCCCATATTATTAGCTACATATGGCCTCTAGTATACACACTGCTATGAAATCCAATATGAATTAATTTTGGTCCCTTGTTGCTGTTTATCAAGAGGTTGCAATCAGTGCTCACTTTATGCTTAGTATTTCTTGGATCTACAGAGAAAATAAAAATGCCCTAGGGGAGAAAATCCTGATTTTCCATTACAGGCCTGTAACAAGAAGTGCATAGTATGGATGCACATTTGTGTTGGTTTCCAGAGGAGGTGTGGGTGATATTTTCCTCCAAAATGTTTTCTCAAGAGATCAACACAGTTTGAAAGACCTTCTCTGGATGTGTCAGAATTCTGCAGCAGGGAATGGAAGCTAACTTCCACAGTCCAAATTACTTCAGACTCAGGAGCTGCCAGTCTCTAGAAAGGATTTTCAACTGTGTGTTCTAACTCTGAACTCTATTAATCCAACTCTGTTTTATGGCACTGTTGGGTTATGGCCCAAGTTACAAAACTTCCATCCTTTTATATTCCATGTTTGATCACTATCAAACTTTGTGCATAACATTTTATTTTAGGGTTTTTTTTAGAAGAGAATGTGATTTTGAGTGGTTTTTGCCCATTCCCCCTGGCTTTTCAGGACATTATAGGTTTAAAACTCTCTGCACTAGTACATTGCTCTCTTGAACAAAGATGAAAGAACTCAACACTAAATATGTTCTGTAGGGTACTGTGGAAATTCGAATAAAGTAAATATGTGAAAAGTCGCAAGAAAGAAGAATGCAGGTCCGAATAGATTATTTTGAATATGAAAAATATTTGATTACAGGCATCCCAATAATAATTTCTTTGATAAAGACAGCAAATGGATTTTTCCTGCTATTACAATAGCTTTGAAATTCTGCACTCATGTTTAGTATCTGTTCTTATACTTGCACAATGTCTGAGGAATGGAAATTATGCTTTTGCACCAAGGTCAGGGTTTTTTTGATTGATATTTTTTGTTTGGGAGTTTTTGGTTTAGGTGTTTGGTTTCTAGTGCTACCCAAGAAGATTCTTTATGAAACTGTGCCTAATTCCGTTCCCCGTCAATAAGAATATTCAATGACAAAGTGGAAAACACGATTTCTATGAAATTCTAGAAATAGAGAAGAACAAAAGCATATACTTATTCATGCTAAAATTCATCCTTTCAAAAACATAAAAAAAATTCTCTTCTTTTTAAAATAATTATTTGGTGATAGATGTAAACCAGAGATAGTAAAATAAAATGAGCAGCAAAGGTTTCTAACAAAAAGAACCTAGAGATTACTTAACATGACGGAGATAAGGAAACTCTAATATATACAAGAAATACAGTATGACTGTGTGTTTCCACATGATGATATTGTTAGAAATATTAGTAAAAAATTGTTTCTTTAATGCTCATTTAAGAACCAGAAAAAAGTGGAATCAGGTCCAATTCATAGTCTGTTCTGTAAATCCATTCTACATGTTCATGAATTTTATTTTAATTCATTATTTCCTGATCTGATATCTCAAAAAGTCCTGTATTTTCACAACAGGTTTTGCAGAAAACCATAATAATACTATTTGGTTTATATTTTCTAAAGGAAGGCAGTGGTTTGGAAGGAAAACAACTTCAAAAGAGGTAGAAAAATATCTAAACACATGCATTTAAATTATCTGCTTTTCAGTGTGTTTTCTCTAATATTACAATTAAAAAATGAAAATTTCAACATTATAATGTAAGGACTAGTTAACCTACCATTATAACTCTCACTCTCTGGTCTTTTTGGCAAAATCCAAACAAGCAAACAAAAAAAACACCCCACAAAAACAAATCAACAATAACCTCACAAAACCTCACATATTTGCTACACCAAAAGAGAGCTCTAATGTAGCCAACTTAAAGAAACCTCCTGGCTACTGAAGTCAAACAACAAACACCCTATCCCTGTTCCCACCAACAGAATCAAGCCTATGTTATTCAAGCACCTATGAATAAAAGAGAGATGGAAAATATATTTCTACTTCATCTGTACTAGTTTGAGGCTTCTACCTTGGTTAACAACTTCATGATATCAATTCACAGGAAAAAAAATTCTTAGCTAATAATTAAGAATCCTTCTTTGAGCCACATATTGCAACAAGATGTTTATTACACCCATTTACAACATTTATTAAGGTGTGATTTCATTCTGGGGGTTATTTGAGTAGAATGTTTCCAAACGTAAAAGTTAAAATGCTTTGGCAAGTGTTAAGCATACCTTCTTTTCTCTGAACTCTTCTTGTGTGCATGTGTGTCCCAAATAAATCTAATACTTTCACTGCTTACTCCATCTTTTTCTTCACTTTCCCTTTCGCTCCTGAAGCTCCCTTTCTTCTCTCCTCCTTTGCTTTCTTTCCTTCTTGATTTAATGCACCTTATGTGTACTTCTTCCTTTGAGGCAATAATAAAAAACAGCTACAACAGACAAATCAAAAAGGTGTCATGCAAATATACATGTCCCTGTAGCAACATAGAAAGTGGGCTCCAAGAGCAGCCTAAAATTATGTTTGACTGAATATAGTGTACTAGCCAACAAATAAGCAACTGAGAATCATTGCAGTAAGCCAAATGATCTTGGAATTGAATAGGAAAAAAAAGACAGGAATTGTCAGTGGCAGATGTTAAACTAAAGCCTATGTGAAGTGACTGCCGAAGTAAATAATGGTGTTTCTGACAGCCGCATATGAAAGTTTTGATTTCCCTTTAAAAACATCAGTACAATGCATAGACACATTGCATCAATGTGAATAATGCTACTATCCATTTGGAAACACAGAACTAGCACAAATTAAAAAAAAAAAATTAAGAAACTAAAGCAGCATTTGGAAAGAACTCTCAAGCATAAGCTCATAAATAACCCCAATCAGAAAGCATGTTTCCTGAGTGCCTCTGTGCTCATATGGAAAAGTCTCAAATTCTCGGGATGATTTAGTGTCTATCTTCACCTGAAGACTCCTTAAGATGATGAATTCTAATCACATTTAGAGAATGAATTCCACGCAAGTATAGCAATGATATCATCTTTCATTTGGACTCACAAAAAAGAACAATAATGCTGTTCCCATATAATGTTAATGATAAAGAGTTTGCAAATAAATAAATAAATAAATAAATAAACATGTGAAAGATGGATTTAACTTTTTATTTTTGTCTGGGCAGTTTCAGCCCAGCAGAAAGTTGGCCATTTTCATGCCTAATACTCAGGCTGTGGAATATACTATGAGTGTCTTCCAAGAGTTGTTGAATTTTATAGTCTACAAAATAAAATATTTTCCTCTAAACATGTCTTTAAACCTAAACAGGTTTAGGAATGGTAATTCTCAATTTAATGCACTCTCTTCTGAGACTTCAAAACCACATGCTGCTCATACTCTACCCTTCTCCTGCCCTTTTTCTCCACAGGTGGAAGAGGGGAGAGTTGAAGGCAAAATAGGCAAAGATCATGGGTTGAGATAAGAGTAATTCACTGGAAACAGCAATGAGATAAGAAAATAAACAGTAACAGCATCAACATTAACAACAAAATCATACAAAAAGAAGAGTGCAGAAGCCCGATCTGGCCACAGACATTCCACTCAAGCCACAGTCTCCAGTCAGGACCAGCATTGCCCCACAGCTGCCGCAGTCACACTTGTTCCACCGGAAAAGCTTGACCCTCTTTCCTAGAAGCTGTTCCCAGCCCCTGGCAATGATGTAATGTGGTATAGAATAACACAATGTCTTGGCCCTGCCCTCTGCTGATCTGAGCTGGAACCAGGAAAAGCCATTAACCGAGCAATGTAGAAATACCCTGCAAAGCCCTTACAGCAATGGAAATCTGTCTTCTAAACTCTAGTCTAAGCGTTGTGTAGTAAGAAATATAAAATGTTTGGTAAAATAACTGAACTTGAGCATGGAGTGGAATTTACACCAACCCAGTATTCATCTAAGATATCACAAGAAGTATAAAAAAATCTCAGAAAGTTAAAAAAAAACCCTTCAGTTTATCAGTGCAATTGTAGATACCAAGTAGTTCTTGTTGCCTACTTTTAAAATACCTTTCCTGAAAATACTGATACACAAAAACTGAATGAAATAAGAATTCAATTGCCATTCTGTTATTATCATTATCAATTATTTGCATATAATTTTACTTCTAGAATTTCACAACTCTGTGATGTCTCTTTATGCCTAGGCTGGATCAGTGAGATGCAGAAGAATATTATTTCAAATCTGATTTTGACCACCAAAGATCTATTATCCTAAAAGGTATCAATAAACTGACAGCAGTCTTCCCAGTTTTAACAGCCACTCCAAATATTCCACATTTTGCTAAATATCACTAAGATTTGGTCAATTTATAATTTTTATACTACAATACAACATATAGATTTCAGAAGAAGAGACAAACTTTTATATTTCCCTTTTTATTGCCCTAGCATTTCTTCTCTCCAGCATATGTTCACTTATAATTTGATATATGTCTTTAACCATTTAACATTTAATCATTTAAGTGGGACTCCTTTCATCTCAATCCAGAGCACATAGCCAGGTTGTGATCCACACTGAACTTCAGAATAAAATTGTTATAATGAAAAACATTTCTTCCAGTTTCAACATAGAAGATGAGGCTTACATAATCTCTTTCCCTCCCCAAAACCTCTCTCTGCTCTCCCCCACTTTATGACCAAATTAAAATTAATTCTCTTGGCCCTAAAAGGCTTTCGCTGCATTGAGTTCTGAATGAACTGGTTGTCAAATAATGGCTTGAAAATTACAGTTTTAACATTTATTTCCCTTTTCCATTTATGCAATACACCTCCACACACTGCTGTGGGGAGAATCCCAAAACTCTTTAAGAAAGTCTCATATTTATTTAGTCACATAAATACAGAAAAAGTAAATTACTATTCAACAATATGTATAATTGCTATTTAAACTTTTATTTGACATGGAATATCTGAACAAATGTAGCTATTAAAAAAACACACACAAAACAACACTGGCAAACAGATTAATCCAAGCCTCTATTATAATAAACACTAAATAGGAGATTATATTTAAAATGTTATCCTTCCTGTATACCCTGGATGTCTGTTTTATAAGTGTACTCCATACATGCACAGTGTGATTAGAAAACTGAGTGTCATTATTACACTGACAGAAAAGGCTGCTTATACAAAGGCAAGAGTATATTTTAGTGAAAGGCTCTGTGAATATTGCATGCTTTTTTTATTCATGGCTTTGAAACATGCATCAACTCAATTTCTTTTGGTAGAGTCTAGAATTTCATGCACGGAAGCATTACCAAACCATTCTTGAAATTTTCATTCAAGCTCCATGAGCACTAGGTAAAGCAGGATTTTACCTCTTGTTTTTTCTGTTCTGTGCTGTTGGGTGTTTTTCAGCTGAGGGAACTGTAGTAGTTATTTTCAGAATCATGCCATGGAAGAGAAATAAGAGGAAAATTTTCCCTTTAAACCCATTATAGGATGAGGTTTCTAGAGAAAAAAATTAAAAGGACACCTCATTTGAATAAAACAGTAAATAGTACTTGTAATCTAAAAAAAAATGCGGTCAGAAGAGGAAAAATAAAACCTAAATCTACTAATCACTGACAGAATAAAAGTCAGTTTTACCATGTCAAAAAAAGTAATTTTTTTTCAGCTGAAAATACACGTTAGTGAGAAATACACATTAGAGAGAAAAAAACACATAATATTGTAAAAGGATAAAAAAATCCCTTGCTAAAGTTTACAATAAAGCATTCCTTTTGCAGGCTACCTCACTTGCCTCACTTTCATGTCTGTAATATTCCTTTTTCATCCACAGAAGACTGCTACATTTATTCATACCAACAGTTGATCATGTAAGTAAGCATAACTTTTTCTCAAGCTTCCACGTTTATTCACAAAAAAAAAAAAAAAAAAAAAAATACAATTAATGTTATTACCAATCCAGCTGGTGGGATCTAGGAGACAAAGCTGCCATTTACCATTTACTCTATTACTTATTTAGTATTTTGCATAGAATTGCCTCAGAGTATTAGCACTTTCAGATAGTTAAATATTTACCTTTTTTAGCCCAATTTTTTCGTTAGTCATAGAATAAATCTTTTGTTCCTAATAGAAAATGACTGAGACAAAAAAGTACTTTATATCTTGTGTGCCTCCCTAACCCATTTCTTGTTCCCAGGAAAGGAAGTGTTCGGATAATTGAACATCAATAGAGGCTATTCTATATTCTACTTTTTGATTTCATCATCTTTCCTTTATTTCATAATCAGTCATTACATTATTTGGTGAGTGCCCCTGGCTCCAGAAAGATGAATTTTCTACTGTGACAATTTTTATTCCCTCAACATTTCCAAGTCTGATCTGTTATTCTGAAATTTTATATAACTTCTGAATTTTAACATTTCACCCTTTTCCAAAATTCAAGACATGAACTCTAACTTGACATTTTGTACAAGGTGTTTCTACCTAAGGTATTACATAGTTCCACTATTCCTCTTCTTTCTTTTAATTTTATGAAATAACCAAAAGACCACTTTTCTATGCAAGTTTTTGAGCCTTCAATTTGAGAAATATCTCAGAATAGTTCTCATTAGCAACACCTCCAAACCACAGTTAGAGATTATTCCCCACTTCTCTCAAATATCTGTACCAATGGAGAGGACACACTTTGCTCAGCATGTGACATATATGCCAACTTTCAGAAAGAAACCATATATTCACACTACTGGAAAAAATGTAAACAATATGAAGAAACCTTTATTACAAAATTAAATGCCTATAGGTTCAGCACACAAGACCTTATAGAAGTCACTATATGTCAGGTGATGCTAAGAGAGCTTCTATTTCATTGTTCTCCACTTATCTAGCTCATAAAGTAAACACGCCCATCTGATCGTGATACCATATGTTATGGGACACAAAACGAACTGCAGATGTCAAAGGTCTTGGTAGGTGAGATAAAACTAGAATCAATTCAAACTAACATTCTTAGTGCCTTGTAAATCTTTTCACTTTTCTGTAACATACTTGCTACTACACCAGCCTTAGTTGTAAAGTTCATAAAATGTATACTATACTATTATAGTATTTAATATAATAATATATAATGCAGTACAATTGCAGGAGCCACTACTATCTTTATCAATATAAATTAATCAATATATAATGCAACTTAAATCAAGTGAGCAATAAAAACATACAAACTGTGATTTGTAGCATAAATTCAACATCCAACATATCAGATGAGAATACCATGACTTCAGTAAAAAAATGGAAAATCTTTAGTTTGGTCTAATAAGGACATCCTTCACGGCAATTAGACCAGGCAATTGGAATAGAAAATGGAGCTCTCCCTACTGATTATATTCACGTAATACTGCCAATGATGAGAGCAAAACCTCAGGCTCATGAGATTTCATGAGAATCACCACTTTAGACACAACTATTGACACTGAAGAATAAGCAAATCAATCAGAACATGTTTCTAGTGTCATCAGACATTAAGTGCATGGAGTCACCCCACAGCCGGTATCACAATTTATGAAGGTAAGAAATGTTACTACTGTAACTCACATAGTCTACAACTAAAGAAAGGGGGTTTTTTTGCTTCTAATTAGTTCCTAATGGGATCTGTGAGGTATGACTGGAAGCAAAACAATGCAACAGGACTGTGGTGCAAAATAGCACTTTAAAAAACATAGTGCAAAGGGCATATTGTAATAAAATTTCATTTCTTTTTTCGTTTATCCAGCTCTAAAAATACCTGGTCCATGAGTCAGTCCTTGCATATGATGATATGTCTGCTTCAGAGACTCAGACTAAAACTGAGGTTCGACCTTTAGAGCAGTTATCAACCTTGACAATATAGGAAAGAGATTATTCCCCTCACAATTCATTTCACTTAAAGCCTTTAATCTTCCAAGAATTAGAGTTTTCAACCTCATCTCCATATAGGCAGACTAGCAGTCTACTCTAATTCTCATCTCTAGCTTGACTGCATCTTAGCAAAAAACAGACTTAAAGGGACCTGAAAAAGAAGCATCGGAAACCCATACATCAGACAGTGCTATCCTACCCTGCCTGTGAGGTGAAAAATGAACAGTTGAGATTCCAAAACATCTGAAATAAAAAGGATCACTTATTCCTAGGTCAGCTGTAATTTCTATTTCAGATAACTAAACTTTATAAGGTGATAATGACTTAATGGCTTGCTTTTCATTCTTTTAATGAGTTGCAGAAAAAAAAAATGTAAAGGCATCATATAAGTATTTTATTAGAAGTATTTAAGGATACATGCTGTGAATGCTTGAATTACAGCAGTCCAAAGAAGAATCTTCTCTAAGAATGCATGTTTTTTACGTAGATGTGCGTAAAAACTTGCTGTTATATTTTAACATGATTTGACATAAATCTTACAGAGAAAAGTAGTGAAACTGACAGCTAAGTCAGTCTTTGAAGAAATCCCGACACACTCAGTGTCTGAAGGGTTTTTAGAAAGTTACATCCCAGTTATACTGCAAACAATAGAGGCTTGAGGTCAGGAAAGCTTAAAGTCATTTTAGCATAGCCTTTCAATGCACAATACAAAAGATATTCAAATATTCCATTTTCTACTCTCAGAAATCACTGCTTTTCTGACACAGATGCTTATGTTCCTAAATATCTCTAATAATGAAGAATTCATGATTCTCCTACACAGTCTATTTCAATGATATTTTCCATAATAAGATTTTAAATTCAGTGTAATCCAAGTTTCTCTTGCTATGAAGTTAAAAAGCACTTAATTCTTGCTCTATTTGTCCTGGGGGAAAAAAAACCAAGTCATTTCCCCCTCTTTCAGGAACTTACCACTGCAGATTAAGATAACTAATTTTTCCCATCTTCTCTTTATTTGAAGATATACTTGTTCAAAGGTTGTCTCATGCAGTGACAGGGCTTTTTTTAAAACCAATCAGATATCTTGAAGTATAATACCAAAAACACTACAAAAGCATTACTGGAGCTGAATAGAGATGAAAAATTGTCTCCTAAACTATATATAGAATCACAGAATTATTCAGGTTGAAGAGCCATCAGGACATCTTTTGTCCAATTTTCAATTCAGAGCAGGAGTAAGCTGTGAGGTCAAACCACTCTGCTCGGGGTTTTATTCAGTCTGGTCTTGAATAGGTCCAAGAACAGAGAGACTAAATAGTCTCTATGAAAAGCATGTTCTACACTTTGACTGTCCTAAGACTTACAAGGTCTTTCCATATATCCAGTCTGAACCCCACCTGTTTCAGTTTATACCTGTAGCCTTTCATTGTCTTTGATGCATGGCCATGAAGAGAGAGCCCAGCTCCATCTTTTTGCTAACCCCCTTGGTGGCATAGGCAAGATGCTGACACATTCTCCCAAAGCAGTCTCTTTCTTCAGGCTCAACAAACCCATTCTCTCCTCAAGGAAAAAATGCTCCAGCTGCTGACTGCCTTGAGGATCATCTGCTAATCCCAATTCAACTATCTGATGTCTTTCTTGTATTGAGAAGCCCAAAACTGTAAGCAGTAGCTAGATGAGGTCTCACAAGCTCTGAACAGCAGAGAGATAATCCTTGTCCCTCAATCTCCTTTCTGTTTCCTTATGAATACAGCCTGGATGCCATCCAACCAGCTTTGTAGCCATCTAGTTTTCTACCATCCAGAGTGCAATGTTCAACACTAGCAATGTAAGACTTATTAATGTCAAGGCAAATATTACCCATTCCTTTCTCCAAGCTCACAAAGCAGAAAGCAATCAGGTTGGCCAGGCATGAATGGAAGCTTGACTGTTCTCAATCCCTATCTTCTCCTTCAGGGACCCAGATGAGAGCTTTAGAGGAACTCCATGATTCCCTCAGAAAGTAACATGAGATGTCTGTACAGTAGTTTCTTGTACAGTCTTTTGGGCCTTGTTTGGAAAACGTGTGCAAAATTTGCTTTTCTCCAGTAACTAGATCATGTCCCAAATCTTTTCATGCTTCATTCTGAAATAATTTTACAGCATCATCTTCAGTTTGAAATCCCTCCTCCCTCCCTTCCTTCTTTCCTTCCCTTGAGTAGTCACCTAATCAATGGTTCCTCAATCTGTATTTTGTCTCTGGTGATTTTTGTGCAAACATATTCTATTTGTCTAAGTTTTGCCACACCTTTTAGTGGTTACTTCTCCACTTCTCAGGGTTATTTTGAATTAAGAGTCTAACCTCTACACACTATTAATTCTATTAATTCTCATAAGCTTTGCAGATGGCAAATTTATCTACAAAATTGATAAGAAATACAGGTTTCTATTTCATCACCCATCGGGTTAATAATATTGAATAAAGCCAGGTCTAAGACCATAACAAAATTCTTGTGACCCCACAGTTTCACTCCAAACATAAGATATACTTTCATTATAAAGAAAGTTCTGCAACCAACTTTGTGTTTTCCCTTTGTTGATACATCTAGATCAAACAGAAATTGAAACACTAAGTGAAACAGTACCAAAATTTTTAGGATTTAACGCACCTCTTTTCTCCTCTCTCCATAAGGCTACAAGAATAGAGAGCTTTGACATAATTTATTCAAAATATGTGAATTCTACCATTCAATTTATTTTTTAGCTCTCATTTCTGAAGTCAAAATGTTATAAATGAGGTCACTTACCAGCAAACTAGAAACATTATGACATAAGAATTGATTCCATCTATAACTTTTACAGCAGAGGTCTTAACAAATAAAGATTTTTGGCTTGGTCAGATGAATGGTCAATCTAAGAAAGGAACTAAGGATTTTTTTGTTTGTTTGTTTGTTTTGTTTTCCATCACTAAGGAATATAGTTTCCTATGTTTTGACCTGGTCACTGTCAAAGAAATTCAACAGGCTTATGTTGCAATACCAGCTAACCAAATAATCTTTTTGAGATATAGGTGGGAGTATGATGTCACAAGATGAATAGGTGAAAATAGAGAAACAATAATTACTTACAAGAATTTGTCGATGGCACTTCAATTATGCAAATTTTTTTAATATCTAAAGAAACTTATCATCCCTAAAACATTCAATTTTCCTTGTAAAATTTTCTTTACAGTTTCTTTAGCAGTTATTTCCATGGCATTCCAACAACAACATGCCATTTTTAATTATTTGTTTCAGGTGAATAAGAATATTGCAGATTTCCAGTTTAATTTAGCTCTTTCATTTCAAGCTTGAGAAACAAATTCATAATTTTCTAAAGAACTTGATTACCTTGAATTAGATTAAGACTTCATTTTTTGAATCCACAATGTCATTAAGTATATTCTTTGAAACCTCTTTTTGATCAACTTGTTTCTGACTCTGCTCAGAAAATTAACTGTTTTTTTAAATTATCTCAAGTTGGCACTAAAATCTAAAGAATTCCAAATTAATAACTGGTATTGAAAGATGCATGTGTTTGAACATGAGATTATAAAAACGTGTTTCAGCTATGCATTTGTAACCTAATCACCCTGCTTTCTCAAAACAGCATGTTCTATGTCTGTCATGCGTAGCACAAATAATAGAAGGTTTTATTAAAAAGAATATGGAGATATTTACATTAGGCCAAATTAAACTTCCTAAACAAAGAACAGTTCCTGACAGTTCACTAAATAGCAGCTGTTTCCTTCATGGTTTTACTTTAGTGGTTCTCATGAATCATGGACTCTTAATCTGTGATCCATTCCAGGATTCATGAATGCAGATGTGTTTTATGAGGATAAGAAACTGTGCATGTAGCACATATTTATAGAATGAAAAGGAATTTTGATCATAACGAACTCATTTTCAAGTTTACATGAAATCAGAGAAAGAAAATAGTCCATCTACAAACAGTATTCAAGGCCAGTGTTTAGTTTCATAGCAACAGCATTATTCCTGACTAGTATGGTAGATGTATAAGCAAACTTCTTCCTGCATCATCTGTTTTATTGGCTGGATTCTAGAGTAATCAAACATCTAAATGGAATACTAGAAACTAAATGAACTTTCACATCATCAGCTTAGGAAAAAAGCAAAGAAAGTAATATTGTAGAATTAGAAGAAGAATCACCACAGAAAATCTGCCCAGGAAGACATTTCCAGCGGAATCTTTATGAGCTAATCAGAGGAAATAGCTATCCTGAAGAGATGAAAAAAGTCTTGCTGGGGGCCTTTAAAACTTTACAGGGCTGTTTAAGCAGCTATCAAATGGTCTGGCCTAAAGCAGTTGACAAACCAATATTCTCCTGATTGTGATCTTCTGACAGTACTCAGGAAGAGCTCTCTAGAAAACAGTCTGTACCTAATGACTGAATATAAACATCCTAATGCCATGCTTGCCTGTCTGTTGACAATCCAAAGTTTGAATTATCAAGAAGACTCAAACTACACAAACATATCTTTTTTTTGTTTTGTTTTTGTTCTTTTGTTTTTGCTCTTTTTTTTTGTGTTTGTTTTTTTTGTTGGTTTTTTGTTTGTTTGTTTTGTTTTGCTTTTTGGTTGGTTTTTTTCTACATTTTCAAGACATAACATTGTGGTCCGACTCTATCTTTCACCTTTAGATTACAGAATCATAGAATGGCCTGGGTTGGAAGGGACCATCTCTTTCCAATACCCCTGCCATGAGTATGAACACCTTTCACCAGACCAGGCTGATCATGGCCTTATCCAACCTTGCTTTCAACAACTTCTAGGGTTAAGGCATCCACAGCATCTCTCAGCAACTTGTTTCAATGCCTCATCACATTTACAGTAAAGATATTTTTTCTTAATATCCAATAAAAATATCTTTCTGTTTGATGCCATTCTCCCTTGTCCTGTCAGTACATGTCCATCTTTCTTGTTTTTTTCATTTATTGTGCTAATTATGCAATGGATTAGAGCTTTTTTAAACTTTTATTTTCTTCATAATACATGCTGAAAGCTGATCACTACCATTGTCACTCATGCAGTACAAGACTCTACTAAACATTATATTCTTGTATTTCTTTCCCTGACAGAAATACATAGAACTTTGAGTCACATATCAGAATTAAAAAAAAAACAAAAACAAAATGAAACAAACAAAACAAACAAAAGACCCAAAAGGTCTTGGTTCCTTGATTTTCTTGGTTTGCAGGGCATGAAAAGCTTGTATGCAGGGCTCTAAGGCTCCTTATGACATCACATACAATCATTGCTCTTGCAAATGTTTTCAGTCCCTCAACACTGGCATTCTGAGTACGGAAATAAAATATTTTCAATACATTGGTGGATAAAATTTATTTCCAGGTATACTGGCAACATTTACAAACTGAGCAGATAAATTCAGGCTTTACGGTGCTTATTTAACAGACTGAACACATGTTATGTATTTTCATTGTGAGGTTGTTCTTCAATCACCATGAGTATTTGAGTTGAATATTTATACTTGAAAAAATAGCTTCATTCAAGTAAAGGCAAAAGGCAATTCAATTCAAAGGCAAAGGGTTGTTCAGGAGTCCACCAATTTAAAATGGGAAAGGTAAGTATTATTTTTGTCTAGTGTTTATTGAGCAAGGTTTTCAAACATATTTATAAATTTTAACTTTTAAAAATAGATCAGAGCTTAGAAAAAATGGGCTCAGCAAAAACCTTTTTCTTTTTTTTTGGTGGGAAATGTTAATTATTCCTTTAATACCGATATTCTTTAAAGATTTGGTTTACAACATTTTTTTTTCCCTTTCAAAAAGTAGGTGTTACTATTAATTGAGAGAAGCATTTTAAAAATTTGACGCCCTCTATCCCCAAACAAAGATTACATGCACTGTAAATTATAATCCTTGGTTTTGTAATACCACTTTATGAGGTTAAGAAGATGAATGCTCATTACTTTTAATCCTCACCATGATTTATGAGACTCTGGGTATCCTTTCCCCAGAGCATCTACAACTGTGTGGTTGTTCTGCCTGCTGCTTAAATTACAGAGACATCTGCAAAGTAAATTATGGATTGTTGTCCCACAACCAAGCTGCCTCCTGATCTCTCCTGTAGTATTTCTTTGATAACAGCAGAAGGCTTTCTTTCCCCTTGTTTATCACTCTTGTTTTTCCAAACTGGGTGATACTATGATGACCTTGATTACTGCCTGCTCTGCTCACTTTCAATCAACATGTCCCACTGTAAAAAACCACAGTAAAAAGAAGGGGAGGGAATGAGCTGTGAGGGACAGAGGAGATAGCTACATAATGTTTATTTTATCCATTAAGCTCTTCAAAGTCCACAATTCACAAATCTAGAAATTATTTTCCTCCTCCAGAAATATACGTAGCTAAACCTAACCTCTGGACACTTAGAATTTTTCTGAAATGAGGTGAATACATACTTTTTTGTATACCTTTCTATTACATATTTTTTAATATGCAGATCTCCACATCTCTACTTATATGCCCATGTCAATATAAACATATCAAACATTTAGAAGGTTATCTAATTCATATGAAAAGGTGAACCATATTTTTAATTATGTGCCTAATTTTATAATAAAGCAGTTTAAAATTTTATTGCGTAATAAATGCAGTGAGAATATAAACTCATTATGAACAACAAATCATACACCACCAAGGTTCATTTTTGTCCACACACAGGCATTCTTGGAAGACAGTCTACCCAGTGCTGATGTCATTAAATTTAAAACAAAATTTAATATAATAATTCCACATTACTTGCTCGCTATTATGCATCTCATTACATTCCCATACTGTCTACCTGGTTATCCTGAAACAAAATGCAATTTAAATTACAATCCAGGTGTCATAAAAATAATGTTTTAAAGGCAAAATGCATGGAAATATATCATCCAAACCATTTTACTAGAGCAGAAATGATAGTTGCATCCCAAAATCTTCTGGCACAATGCCAACAAGCCTAGTCAAGATAGCAAGTGCTGATTGCATTGACATCAGAGAAGTTATTTTCATTTATTTGTCAGAGTCACTGAGATATAATCTCAATTTCCTAATTTCTTTTGACCAGTCAGAAGCCCAGTTTTGTAAGAGAAGATGTATAACTGAAAATTGCCTTTTGCTCTTTGTTCCAAAGACAGCAAAGACAGACTTGAGCAAAAAAAATAGGATCTAGACACTTTTAACCACGCTTCATGCACCAAATTACTGAAATAAAATATAAGCCAAAAAAATCACCAACCTTTGCCATCTTTTGGAGACTCTGCTTTAAACTCGTTTAGGCTTTTACCTCAAAATACATAACTAAATTTATAAAATTCATACCTTCATATCTAATTGATTTTTTTTTTTGTCATCCCCAGCATTAAATTGTTGTTCAGACTGTAGTAAAACCAGTTTACAGTACACTCCATATGAAACCACTGAAGCAAACAACAATGTATTAATAAACATGAGGAAGCCTAAGACATTGGATTTTACCTGTGTGAAAGGTGTTCTATCAAGGTATGCCTTTGAAAGCAGACAAATACCATTTGACAAAAATAATATCATGCAAACACAAGAAAAAAAGCACCATAAAAATAAAGCTCAAAGAGAAAATTAGTTTCTGTACTTTAAGAAGTACAGAATAGACTGTAAAGGTATTTTTATTTTCTCAAATCTACATCTAAATTGAAATAGTCTGAAGAATATAACATACAGTATAGCTCTCTGTGAATCGTGCATTGGTCTGTAGCAGTGGAATATCTCTAGATTGCATCAAGTATTTTTTGTTGAGATATGCAGGAAGGATAATTAGATTCCTCAATTTCTTGAGCTCAGTTAAGTGGCCCTAAAACTAAATTCTGTTTAATATATGAATAACAGCAAACAAACAAATAAGAAAAGAAACAAAATGAAACAAAACAAAACAACCCAACCAACCAACCAACCAACCAACCAACCAACCAACCAACCAACCAAACAAACAAACAAACAAACAAACAAACAAAAAAACAAGACAAAACCCCTAAAAAGTGAGAACTGAATCCACCTGGTTTAACACAGTAAGTTCATCATAATTATCACAGATTTCTTTGAGATTAGAGGGACATCTTTTTAAAAGTCTACCTGTGAATACGATGTCATATCTTCCAAGACTTTACACAAATGAAGTTCAGCCCTTAGCTGGCCTTATTCACCACAATCCTCAGCTGATTGGGTCACTATAGCCTGTAACAAATATACAAAAGTTAAATTACCATTGTCAACAATTGTTTCTCACTAAAATGGGAAAAATAACAACCAAAGTACAATTATGTGTTATTAGAAAATCAATGTAGCATAAAAGAAATATTAACTGATCACCACACAACACTATTTCTGTGCCTCTTGATTGAATATGGCAAGGTGAGGAGCCGGACACAGACATCCCTTGAAGATGGTAGCTCCCACTGAGCAAACACTCAGAAGGAAACTGCTCACATTCTTTATAGTTGTCTAAAACTTGGAGGATTTTACTGCCAGTAGGCATTACCGCAGAATATGATATTACAGCTCTGATTTGTATGCATTGCCTTGGTTGGGTTTCCTTTGTGTCATCTATCATTCATCACAGCATGAAAATAAACATACAAAGAAGTTTTTTAAAAGGATGGAGTAGCAATAATAGGAGCTAGGGACATCTCATATAATGATTTGTTCTTTTCTCAATGGTTTTACAGCCAATTTTGTCACTACTATAATGGTATAAATCAGTATCATATATGGCAGGGTTGTAATTTTTCTCTTAAATGCAATTCTGTAACTCACAGAAGCAACTTCTGTAAGTAGCCCATCTTGATCTAGTTCCTATTGCAGCTCTGAGACACATTGTTATTTGAACTTCAATCCAATGTTTAGATGATGGGGGTGGAGGCAAGCAAACAAAAAATACTGGAAAATATTTTTTATTACTTCAATAGATGGAAACTTGGAGGGTCCTTTGCTGCTTTTATTGTCTAGTTGTTCACATAAGGGAATTTTTGATGCAGATGGACAGAAAGATAAATTAATAGGGGGGAAGAGAAAAAAAGAAATTAAAATATATGGGATTCCAAACATAAGACTGAAGGGATATTAAGAGAGAGATGGCATCCAGGTACAAAACTATAAAACAAGAGCAAACTCAAGGGAAAACAAACAGCTCAGCTGGTGACTCTGTCTTCTTTCATACCTCAGAAGCATCCTTATCCAAGAAAAGAGGCATAACACCCACTCGGAGCCAAACCATTAGATTATATTAAATTATCCTTTTAAAAATGCACAAACTTGGGAGTTGCAGGTGAATTATCCCTGCAGAGGAGAATAAGCCATTCATAAGATATTAACAACCCAAGTCTCCATACTTCAAGAAAACATTAAAAGGAAATCTAATAGTACACTACAGCAAAAACTGCATATTTATAAATGCATAACTTGTTTACAGTACTTCAGCTCCCCTCCACTGAACTAATATAGAACCGCTTTTGGTGCCTTCATAATTTTGGTACATTCAGAACTTTTAATATCTCTTGGGGTTGTGGGGGAAGGGGAGAGAATAATAAAATTTTCTTAAAGTTCAGTGGAAGGAGTATTTATTCAATGATTCAATAGTCGAATCAAATTTTGAATTTATTAGTATCGTTCAACCACAGTTGTTTATATCCAAGACATTCTATTCACTGACAATGAATTCACTGTAGGAGTGATTGATTCCAATGCAATAGATGGTACTATTCAAATACTCAATCCACATGGATGTGGTGATGTATTTCACCCTTTAAATTTACCATATTTGTGAGGAAGGCAGCACCAGAAGCAACTTACCCACTTAATTGGAGAATTCTTTTCGAGTTTTGCTAAGGCAAGAAGGATTTGAATCTCATGATTTATTTCGAGTTTACCAAACCAACCGCATTCCTTTATTTCTTAAGAATTTACTAATTTACTTGTGGTCCTTATGCTACAAATTTAATGTACTTGTCAAAAACCAAACTTAAAAATAAAAAGAAGGAGTCCAAAAAAGAGAAGAATCCCAACATTGTACAAGATCCTTTTGTTACAGAAACCCCTAACAGAACACAGAAGTCATAAACAAAACAACTTGCTCTTTCTCAGTATTAATTCTTCAAGTTATTGGATTTGATAGCACCAATATTAACTTAATGGATCAATAACACTTGATATCAGTTCAAAAGAGCAGCTGAAACATGCATGCAGAACTACACACATTGCAGGGCTCTAGAATCTGCTGATGTAGAAATAAAGAACCACATAAAAGCCAAAGAAAGAAAAAAAAATAAAAAGAATCCAGCTTTTTGGTGTTAGCACTGCAAGTTCCTGTTTCCTTAAACATAATGTTAAAATTCAGCATACAGCCCTAGTTGCTTATTGCTTGGCACCTCTAACCAAAAACAGTGGCAATGAAAATGAGATCCCAATGACTCTTACTGCAAATAAAGACTGGAGTAGTTCTGTAAACCTTATTGATTTTTTTTCTCAGTTGTATTGATTAAATTTGAAAAATCTTTTCTACAGATAATCCAGTTTACTTAGTTGAAGGAAAAGTACAGCATGAAAACTATAATATACAGTTTGCATCAATCATCTAACCTGAGGAGATTGACTGGGAACTATGGTGGCATTGAGTACCTTGGAATATATCCACATTCAGAGAACATTTTGAACACAGTTAGAAAACAAATTTAAAGCTGTCAGGATTCTTATCATCTGTGAAACTGCAGAAAATATCAAATGAAAAAGAATGTGCATATTTAGTGAAATGTCATTCACTTTCATTTACAGATATTTTTCACAGTATAACATTTAATTGGAAGAAGCCTAAATTGTGCTGCATGAAATTATGGTTCCGTGCTTTCTTTTGGTTTTGAATGTGGACTGAATTTCACGGTTTTTTTCTGTCTATGCTCCTTTGCCACCACAAGAGAGACGGGTCACAACTACTAACGAAAGTGATGATTCATTCTTTCTGAAGCTGGCATCTGGGCCTATGTTTTAGGGGTTTTTCCACATTTCCTTTATATCAACATTTATTCTCCAGAAACAAATGTCTTTGGGCAAGAAACTCCCCACACACAAGGTCATTCAGAAAGAATTTGATCATAGATTGAAAGGCCTCACTTCTTCCTGTACTTTTTAATATTCTTAGTTTTTCATTTTACTGCACTAGTGTGTTTACAAAAATTTGGCAGTCAAACATACCCTTCAAAACCATTATAGTAAATTTTGTAAAGAACAACATTTCCTTCTGGGCTTATTTAATAAATACTCTTCCAACACAATTATGCAACAATGCACTGCTAATAATGCTTTCATGTTTACATATTGACAAGTCAATATTAAAACAAGCAGCATTAACTCTTTTGCTGAATTCTGCGATTCCTGTGACAGAATTCAGTAATAAAGCTTTCATGAATTGCAGCACTTCAGGGTAAGTATTTTCATCCACTCCTGTGTTTTCCCTGTTTCTTCTGCCTGCAGTAGATGGAGGTTGTTTCCTGACATTGCTGGCAACCTAACTGAGACCCATTCATTACACTAAAACAACCAACAGCATTTGCTATAAAATTATCATTTTTCTTCACCCTTTTAGAATTTTGTATTTTATAAAGACATATCTGAAAGGATTCCAAAAGACCCTATACAAATCTAGTGGGTTTCTAAACCAGCTTTCTCTCCAAGGAAAGAAGAATGCAGCAACCTCTGAATCAGCGTCTTTCAATGTAACTTTTATAACAACAACATGAGTGCTAATTGAGTTTTAAATGGTCCAATGTTATTTTTATTCCCTCCTGTATTTTTTTTTTTTGTTGTTGTTGTTTTTACTGTGGAACTAAAGGCTACAATCTCTGCTAGTCAAGTCTACTAGTTAGACTAGCTACAGTAAAATGAGGCAGGGATTAATTACAGTTTGAATCCTGGGGCCTTGAGAGGAGTTCCAGGTGAGGCAGGGTGGCCATATTTGAAAGAAAAGGAACCTAATACCTTATAATGACAATACATATTAGACAGCCAAACTATAAATTTAAAGGTATTTAAAAGACAATGCAATATAGAAATAGGCAAGAATAGACACCAAATTAAATTAAGCATAAATCTTATAAAAGACATGCAAATACAAGCATGCTGAAGCAATAAAACTCCTCCTGGTTTGCTGAGGATTCAGAAAACAGACTGAAGAAGCTGGCAAACCAAAAACAAGTTAGAAGTGTGCCAGAGAGAGCAACATAGCTACATTCTCCACAGTTAAAAAGAATGCAAAATAATGGATAGTGAAAGAGATGATAAATATAACTTTTACACAGAAGAGTAGGAGCAGGACAAATCATGCAATTGTTTAGGTTAGAAAAGACCTTTAAGATCATCAAGTCCAGTCATTAACTCAGTACTACCAAGTTTGTAATGTTCCAATATTTTAATATGACTCTGTGGTTTTTGAGATTGCCAGAAGCCCAAATGATTTCTTACAGAATTAAATTATGCTGGTTTCGGGTGACATTAATTATTAACATCAAGTCATCCAATTAAGGAGGAAGAACACAGTCTAACACAGACAAGAAGTTACAAATCTTTAGCAACTCAATTCAGGTATGAGTCATCCATTGACTCAAAACAGGTCAAGCACAACTCCAAGGTCAAACAGATTCACATAAACTACTTGAATGACAGTTTTTTCTGTGAATTGAGAGAGAAAAAAACCCAACAAAACACACATTCTTTTCTATTAAAAATGGTGAAAAACAAGCATGAGAATGAGAAACATATTTATAAAGTTGTACAGAAATGTATTGCATACAAAGTTTCTTCTTTTATTCAGGTCAATGAGAAATGTCATGCAGACAAAAAAGGTGGCTTTAATTCGTTAACAGGAGCCTGAGGGCAGGTGTTGATGCTATCAATGTTCCAATGGACTTCAGCTCCTTCTACCCCTCACTGCCCAAAATACCTCCTAAAGTAAGCATGCAAAGAATTTTCTCATCCTTTTCCTCCTTAAGCCCCTGACAATCGGAGTAGCTATTTTTGCAATGTGAATACCAGTTCTCTAGAAACTGGAATGAAACCAATCACCCATTTCACACAGCAATAGTGCTGCTATCAGAGAGTAATGATTTTCAGTCATTACTGGCTTAGCTTGAATCTGAACAACTGGCTCAAAGGTCAAAAGCTTTATAACCAATTATCAATCTCCTGGTCTATCCAGACCCCTCTATTATCTTGATTTCCTTTTGAAGATTAATGCTGTTGCCATAGTTTAATCAAATAAGCCTTTGGCTCTGACATTTACTTCCATCCTACAGCTCCTTCTTCACAGAAATGAGTCAAGAAAACCATAATAAAATTGCTACTATAAATATTACTAAGAATTAAATATTGACTGTTCAAGATTTATCTAGGAATTAAGACAAAGAACTCTTTCACTACACTAAATTTATTTCATGGTCTCTTAAACATCTGCATTTTGTCTGAATTTTTAAATGGGAATTCATGTGGTTTCAAATACCAAGGGCACAATATTTGGTCTTATTTCGTTGGACAGTCAAAATCTTCACAGAATTCTTAAAATAAATAGATAGAATCCATACCTGGCCCTCTGAAAACCACCTTCTGGACTCTGGTCTGACTTAATCTCCTTCCTTCATAAATATACAATTTAGTAGAAGGATAAGCATGACAAGATTATCTAAGATCATGCCAGACTATTTGTGATATTAGCCAGTTTATTGCTATCTCCAGATCAAAAGCATAGTGATTTTCTAGTTAGTTTTTGGTTTTCTTGTGCCCTTTTATATCATACATATGCCTCATGAGAAATGAGACATTCTTTTTAAAGTTCTACTAAAAAAAAAATTAAGATTATTTCTAAATATATATGGTTTACTTCTTAGAATAAATTATCATGGACTCTCAAAATATTTTTACATGTTTTTCTTTTGGAATAGATCACACAACACTTGTGCTTCATGCATGTTTCAGGAACAACAGGGAATTGATGAATAATTTGCTATACATAAATTCTTCTGTGAAATCATACCATATGTCTACTTGGTTAATAGCTGTAGAAAGATAATTTGTCTAAGTGGAAAATCAAATGGGTATTCCCTTAGTTTCTCTCTATTCCCACTGTAAAAACCTACTTACATAGGCTCATAAATGAACAAATACAATTTCTTTCTACTACATAACAAATTTTTATTGCATTTTTTTCTTTTACATTTAGCATGTATTTCATTGTCATATTTTCTTTGTTTTCCCCAGTAAATCTAATTGATTTATTTGATAAAAATATTAAAAGTCTAAACTAAAGGAAAAAAGAAACATTGCCTCTACTATCAACCTAACAGGATTTCCATTAAGCACACGGGCAAAGTAAAAATGGAATAACATTAAAAGAAATGTAATGTATTGAAGCCATATGTTCTTATTTGATATAGGACATTACCATGTTTTTTATAGTCTTAATTGTCTAACACAACAGATCCAAGCTGAATTCATAAGGTGGTTATTATCTAGCACATTTAAATACTATCCACCCCAAAATGTATTTTTAAATTAACAGTAGCAAATACCATTTTGAAAATGGAGTGACAATGCAATTTTGTACCCTTCTCAGATCTATTCTGCAGAAGTTTGAATGAACAAGTAAACAGTCTGCCTCAGCTTCAGCAAGGCATCTGGAACCTTCATACAATGTCTACTCATGGACAGAAAGAAGCTTTCTGAAGAGAAGTTAAGCCCAACTGTACAAGGGCAACTTCATCTTGTGTTTTGCAAACTTCTCAGGATTTGAGATAATTTTTACTATCACTTTATAGCCTGAGGAAACCAAAATTGCTTGCTTTCTTCTAAAAAACACTGCCAAACATAGTAGCTTTTTGCAGCTATTTCTCGGAAGCTGCTGACTTTCTTTGATATCATCAGAAGGTGGGGTTTTCACCATCAGTGCACTTGAACCTTCCTAAATGTTCAAAAATGTATGTTGTCTGTCTGGGGAAATTTACAGGTCTTGGGTTAGACTCCAGTGCTGAAAATTAAGTTATCTGCACACCAGCTTTCAATTATACTTTTCAATTATGCTTTTCAATTTTAAAACTGAAAAAAATATAATGAAATCACTGTTCAAAGTATTTGGTTATCAGTTATGTTTTATAACTAGGCTGTTTCTTTTTCTTTTATCTCTTTGGTAAGAACTGATCTAAGCATTTCTATTAAACATAATGACAGTGTTAATAGTGTTTTATTCCCCCCATTACATGCACAGTTTCACTGGTCATGACTGCTCCTGGGGGTTCTAGGCTTCATTTCTTTTTTATAAGGCTTTCCACAATAGACATTCCAGCTGAAAATTTTATGTGGTTGCTTTTGGCAAATTAAATTTCAAACAGAGTAAAATATTTTCGTAAATTTATTTCTGAAATTATTTCTAGAGAAAAGGCCAAACAGTTGCAGACCTAAATCTATTACAACTGTAATTTCCCAGTTTTAAAGACAAAATATTCTGCTAAAAATAGGAAACTATAAATATAAGAAAGGGTAAAATCTCAAAAGATTTTACATTTTGACAACTAAATCGGCTCCTTTATTGTCTTGAAATTTCATTGTTTAAAAGAAAAAAAGGCATCACTATCTATCATAACTTAAAATCCCACATTCCCAAGCAAAATCCACTTCATTGAATATCAGTGATTCACAATGCATTCCATGAGATTCAGCTTTTATATGATTTATGCATTAGCTTCTTTACAGGTAAGTATTGTAGAAAGGCAAAACAAAAAATGCTGTGGTCTACAGATAAATGCTAAGCCCAAGATACCTATGCAAGACACATTTTTTACATACAATACCATATGCAGGTATGACAAGATCTTGTATTGAAGAGGTTATGGAACAAAATTCTGTGGATAAGCCTAGATTCATCCAAAAGCTGGTGGCTGTAATATAGGGACCAAAATTCTACAGACTCAACACCTAAATCTGGTCTCAAAAATGTAAACTCTCTTAAACTCAAGGGCAGGAATAGCAACTACAGGCAGGACAATAGTTCACTAACAAACAATGTTACTATACTTAATTCTCGGCAGATTACAGATGAATATGTCCACTTTTAAGTAAAAAAAAAAATCAGAGAAAACAGATTCTTCCCTTCCGCCATCCAATAAACAGTATATCACTAGAAAGTGTGTGTGTAAATCACCAAGAAGTCTATACTAACAATCTTTACTTATTTATTTCCTTAAGATTTTTTTTAATTATTGAAATTGCACAATTTTGAAATTATGACAATAAACTTATAATTTGAATAATTTAAAATCAGATTCACTGCATCACCTGAAGTATTAGTTTTCAATATAAAGAAAAACCCTAACAATCCCTCCAAAAACATCTAATGCCTAAGCAGACTAATAGAAATCAAATAACAAAGAACACTTCAAAATCCACTTAGTTCTTTCAAATTACTTTCTTCTGTTCTGGAATTTATAAAACATAATGTTGCTGAAAAAACACCTGTGAAGATAAAGTCCTGTGAAATTATTCCAGCAAGATAACGGCACTTGGAAGTCATTGAGTAGCCCAAATGTCCTCTGGAGGATGTGAAAAAGTAGCAACAGAAATCCATTTAACTGTGATGCCAACAGCTACAACTACACAGATGTAGCAGAGAAAACAGGTAGTCCTAATATAACCTGAGACTCCTTTTGTCTATGTTCCTTCTCCAACTACATGAAAAATGCAGTAGCAATAAAGGGCTTTCTGCTGATGATCTGTGTAAGAAAAATTTTACCTTTATTGACTATTTTGAGAAATATTAAACAAAGATAATGGACCTCCAAGTTGGGGGACCAGGAGGAGGGGGCAGTCAGGGTGTGAAATTAAGAAGCCCCCAGATGTATATGAATTTTCCATACAGCAGAAAAGTTATATTTGCCATTCATTCCTTTCTTGCAAGCAGAGTGGAATTCAAGTGTTCTAAGTATGGGTTATTATGATATACACTGACACAAATGATCAAGCAGCCAGAAACTATACTCAAAAATATTAAATCTTTGCTTTAATTTTATAAAATATTTTTATTTATCTGAATTATCTAAGATCTTATTACTTTATGGATTAAAATATTAAATTTCAATTAAGTTAATGTAGCTTTATATATATATTTTTGCACCTATGCTTTATATGTTTTCACATTAAATTCCTAACATGTAAAAAGTGTGACTCTTGCAAAGAAGTTAGAAACAGGAACCTATATTAACTCTTTCTTATTAAATTATTTTCCCAGACAGGGACAGTATAAAATACAGTAAAGTTATAGCAGTAGCATATCACCTTGTTATTGTCAATTCAAGGGCACACCTGGAGATTCAGATGATTGGGAAAAAGTCCACAGCTGTGATAAGTGCTATGCCCCATTACAATTTCATGACAAGAATAGTAGTAATTTTTCATATGAATATACCCACTGCAGAGCATGAAAAGTTTATGATTCACTTAACTACCAAACATTGGAGGAACACATTATGCATAAGGAAAAAAATAAAGAAGAAAAAAGAAAAAACAAGATTTTGGAGCAGTGGCAATGTTCTCGTTTTGCAACAGAGTAAGAACCACAACCCTTTATGTGTGTAGCAAGTTACTGAGATGAGAATAATTTAGCTTAATCCAGCTGGAACAGTAGAACAAACAAACAACGCAAACTGTGCTCTTCTCTGTTTCCTTAGTTCACTGGAGCAAGCATCAGTGCCAGTAATAGCATTGTCTGAGGCTAGGAAGTCAAACTGAAGTGCTTAATGAAACACTAGGCATGTCTGCAGTTTTATTAAAATACAGCTACTGACCCAAGTCTCTTCACAGCTCTGAGTGATGCACCCATTACCAATGCTTACAGCATTCATAATGGGGGGATGTGACAGTCCTCTAATGCTTTTATCTTCAAGAGTATGGATCTGTGACAAGACAAAAAACTGGAGAATAATCCTGGTTTTTATTCTTTTCTCTTCTTTGTGCCATGATATACTCTGCTCTGTCAAATCCAACCTCTCAGACTGATTGGAAGCAAAAGCAATGCACCTTTGGCACCGAGACTGGCAGCTCCATAATTCATTAATGATGGAGAACACATGAACCTGGAATGCATGCATTTTGGCCAACAGAGAGTAAACCATTACTGATTATCTGGGAACCCCATTTAAATTTCTGACTCTTACTTCCAGTTAGGAGCTAGGTGTAACTCTAACTTTCACATCAAGGGGATGTGTAATTGAATATGTGTGAACCCTACACCACTTACACTACAAAATACATGACCTATAGGGATCCATACTTGTTGACTGAGAACCCTGCCAGATGCTTCTTCATGCATTCAGGTTATTTCAAAGCTGTTCGCTTGGATTTCTTCACTAGTAACTTTTATTGCAGGGCAAACACAAGTTCTGTTTTCTTTAGTTAAGCTACCAGTCTTTTAATCTTGTTTTAGTGTATAATTATGTAATCTTTGTAGTAATCTACCTACAGAACAAATACACACATCCTCTTCTCCTTCACTTGTTAATAGCAAAAGCAACACTTTCTCATTTCATTTGTGGGCACTTCACTCTAAAGCTACTCAGGATTCAGGGTCTATCTTGTCTATTAATCTGCCAGGAGCATCAGGATTTGTTCAGACTTAGCTAAACTTACAATACATCATCCACTTCACAGTCAGAAAGATCAAAATTAGTGGGCTGGATTTCAACCTAACCATGGTCATTTTGTCTCAGTGTATTATTAGTATATCTTAATTTTCTGTTATGAGCCATAGGAAGAGATGGAAAGTCACTGTATCAATATGATACATGCCATATGAAATTAGGTTTGATCAAACAAGCCTATCATTACTTTGTCATCACTTGATGGAACAAAAACCTCCTCTAAAACCCACAAAACCTCTAGAAACTTCCTGGAATATTTTATATATTTTTTTTTCTTTTAATCCTTTCAATCTTTTTTATTGAAAGAATTTTTAGAAGTGGCATTGACAGACTATGCAGTGAGTTTTTTTCTTGGCATATTTACTAAAATCACATTCAATAAGATAATGATAGCCAGTGCTTCATCTGTGAAATCAATTTCACATTAGCAAAGGTTTTATTTGGCTACAATAAATCTATTCTATCTAACTCTGTTCATTTTAATCAATCTCTTCTCCTATTTTTAGTTCCCAATGAGGACATTAGGAAAAACCTGACACTGGTTGAAGCTTTTGCCACAGTGTTGAATGAAATTGATGTAACAGAGTGGCCAGAGAGAGTCATGACTGGTGGAAGAGGATGGTGCTTCCATCATATTCCTCTCAACAGCATTCAGGCACCACAGGAGGGTTCTCAGTGATTAGACAGTTCCTGGGGCAATACCTAATGTTGGTCACCAGAAAAGGAAAAGGGCAAAGATCTGCACTCAACAATTCCGGAGTAATATTGACCTCAGTTGGTTTGTCTGTAAAGTGACAAAGACAGTATTCAGGGTGACATACTGACATGACAATTATTGGCAGAACCCACTCATTTTATTCATTATATCTTTGAAAAGCTAGTTGAGAAAATTAAGTTAAGACCAAAACCACTTATTAAAAATATATTCGATTTGAAAGTCATTTCCTCAGATACATATGGAGCTTGTAAATCAGATTGTCCTATGCACTACTAAATATTTCAACTTCAAAAACATCTGTTTACATACAACATACAGTTAAGGTACACACTAGATTAAGGTCAAATGATACTATATGTAAAACTTGGTTGTCATTTCTTAATATTAACATTTTACTCTTCAAATGGTATTTGACCCCTATCTGTAAGATGACATGGAAAAGACTCACTAAAACTCCCCAGTTTCCTAGGACTACCTTGACTCATTTGACATTGACTATCCAAGAAAGCAATGAGTTCTAGAAACACATACAAACAGAAGGGCTGAAAATGAAGATCTGAAATGTTTCTAATCCTAGTATTAAAAAAACAAACAAACAAAAAACCAACAACAACAAAAAACCCAAAACAACAACAAAAAAAACAAAACAAACAAACAAAAAATAAAAAGCAAAAAAAAACCACAAGACCCCCAAACAATAATAGTTGGGGGCTGCAAATAAGTTTGTTTAGAAAACTGCCAAAACTTTGTGCAGTTGCAGTGCCAGGCAGGACATGATGTTGTATGATGACAAAATAGTCTATTTAATGCTGGATACTATTGTTTTCATAAGATGTAATTTAGTGGTAGTTAATCCTCACGTCAGGAAAAGATTTATCTGAAACATTTGTTAGCAACTGGTGAAAGTACTTTCTTGGAGCCCGTAAAAAACCCAAGCAACTACCTTTTACCTGAAGGATGGATAATAATTCACATCACGTTTTTCCTTCACATTCTCTTGGCAAACACCAAGCAATTTTGGGAGTCATTGCAAGATGTGCATGAAAAAATACTTTGAAATATATTTAAATGATAACAGCAATTTTGCACACTTTTTTTACAAAACTATCAGTTTAATAAGGTTAGTTTACTGAAGCTTTTGCTAGTTGGGGTTTTAATCTTTGAGTGTAGAAAACATCTCAAGTAAAAATTCATCATTTAAAGATACTTTTTAATTATACTTCATAACAGTAAGAACTCTTTCCATATTCACAAGTTTTTCCATACACAAGATATATTAAATAACTCAATTAGCATCTTACTTTACTTCTCAGATTCTAATTTTATTTCTACTTCAAATATGCAGTATTTCAAGCCAATAATACAACAAACTCCAAACAAAAACAAATCCCAGGTACTTTATTTTTGGCATTATTTGGGTAGACAAATTATGAACTAATCACATCATTTTAGCAGGCATCATAGAAGAAATTAAAATTATTAGATGCTATCATATATTTTCCCTTTTGTAAACCTGAGGTTAATAACTGCTAAAGCAAGGATCACCTGACTGTATTTTCTTATTTTAATGAAGATTTTTTTAGGAGTTTAAGGCAAATGCAGATTATGTAGAAAACCTGCGTAGTCAACTGTGTCACTCTTTTCTTATTTAACAGCAAAATTAACAAGAAATGATAGCTGAAGTTTAGAATCTCTTAACGTGATTCTTAGATCACCTGGAGGTAGTTCCTTCTTACTACAAGAGCTATACTGCTTACAAAAACAAACAAATCTTCTCCTCTACAAAAGAAGAACCAAACAACAAAGCCCCCAAAATACACCATTGTAATAATTTATAAAACTTATCATATTTAGATACTAATTATTAAAGGAGGAGCTCTCATCTAGTAATGTAAGTTAAAATACAGATACAGTTTCAGGTAGGCTCTCCAAGGAGCCCATCATTTGATATTCAGATGCCAGTAAAGAAAAGAAAGGAAAAATGCAGCAGCCTCAGCCACTGTCACCATAGTGGTATCTTGAATTGGTATTCTGAAAGGAAACACTACTGACACAGCATTACACAAACTATCAAAATTACAAGCCAAGGAAGTAAATTAAAAACAGTATGATAGCTGTCTTCACATTTTTACAAGCCAAGAAACATGATACTTGAGATTGGGTTCTGTCTTAGCAACACATTTTTACAAGCCTGCTGCTGTGAGTAAACTGAGTAGTCCTTGTGCCTTTGCTGCTCAGGGGGCCAGCACAAGCTCCGTGTACAGCCTCATTTCTGAAGTTTTCCAATTGCAACAGGAGTCCATGGACTCTTCAATGATCTTCTGAGATCTATTTTCTCTCATCATGTCTGGGGTTCCTTAGAACTAGATTGGCTCTCTTTCCTCATGTAAAGTGATGAAATACAGCTACCATATCTAAATGTCTCTGTGCATGAAGAACGGAATCTAATGATATATTCCGAGACAAAGAAGCTTCTGAAGTAAGTAGACCTGGACAGAGGTAATGCAGTATAAATATGGTGCATTTACATTGTAGAGATGTGCTGGTTTAAAAGTGCATTGTTCTTCACAGCACTTTATAAACAGCATAACGGTAAAAGAATAATTGGTTTTTTTCTTATTTTGGTAATCTGAGAACAAGCACATAGCTACTCAACTAACTGATAAATATTAATTCAGTATATAGACAACATGCTTTGACTGTATTTTTTCAATAAAGCACTACAGTTTTTCTCTGTTCCTCATAATTAATGTGTTCTATCTGTGATCAGTTGTTCGGAAAATAAAATTATAACCCAAATTCCTTCCTATGTTTGTATGCTTTGATAGAAAACTAACTACTTAAGTTATGTCAGGGAAACTGGTAAGGAAGACAATGAGAAAAAATATGTAGACATTTTGCCACAAAAAGATGAAATGACAGTAAAAGTGGAAGTTAAAACCTCCTCATCATTCCTCAAGTCCCAAATCAACCTCGTGTGACTTACTCATGGATGAAGCTTTTAGACCTTTTGCTATAAATAAGGACATCAGTTCGTTATGTGTTCCAAAAGAATAACTTCTTGCAATTGTATAAAATACAAACTGTTACCTGAAAATTGCAGTACCAAGTTGTCTAGCATTGTAAAGAAAGCAAAAAGCTAAATAATTACATTTTAATTAGAATCCTCAAAATCAATAAATCAAACATAAAAGAACTCCGATAAGAAAAGAATTCTACAAATTCCTTGCGTACTTGTGCCACCTGCTGGGTATTGTTGAATGACGACTAGAATTAGGCAATAGCACTTTAAGTTTGTTGGCAGAATTCTGTCTCTACATATTCCATCATAAATTAAACTGATACCTAATTAAACACTTGGTTCTCATAAATTGCTACATTCACAGGTGTTGCTTCTCTTCTGCTTCAAAACTTCAAAGAAAATAAAGAAAATACATCAAGCTCCCTTAAACCACTTCTCCATTCCACCTGGGTCATATTTTTCCAAAGATTTTTGCTGAAATTAGTAAACTGGAGAATCTAATTTTTATTTGGTGTATGCAAAGAATCCTCCATATCTTCAGAACACATACTAAAATTTAAGATGCTGAATGTCTCTTTTTTCTGAACAAAATATATGAATGAGTATTTTTCAGTTTCCTCTCTGGAAAAATGACCTCTAGTTAAAGGCGTCCTTGCATGTTTCCTCAGAAGTACTATAAAATATTAAACATACTCAAAAGATAGGAGCCAAACACTTTTATTTGAAAACAAACCCTATATATTTTACAGATGGTAAATCAAAGCTGAAGCCTATCAGAGGAATTTAGAAGACTGTAATCAAAGAGTAAAACATACATGCTCTGGGTCACATGACTCTGTATGTTTGCATTGACTTTATTCAGCCTTGAAAAAGACTTCTACTAAAGAACTTTTAACTGCTTACATAGAAAAAAAAAAAAAGCCCTCTTTCTTCATAAAATTGTTTTTCTGCATGATTATGGCAACAATTGGCAAGAGGTCACAAGGAATACTCTGAACAGAGAAAAGTACTGCAAATTTGATCTGCCTGCACATTCAAAGGAGTGTAGCAAAATCATGTCCAAGCTAACAGTTTTATCCCTTTCTGGAAATCCTGAATTAACTGTATCTTCAGCAAGTTTAGCAGAAGGCACCTTGTTAGCACTAGAATGCAGAGGACCTTGGTGCATTTGGTGAGGAAATCAAGTGTTCATCTCAAAGAGATTTAATTTTAGGGAAAAATAACCCTTGATTTGAATTATATGTTAGAGGAACTACTACAGCAGGAATGACCTGGGCCAATGGAGGATGAGCCTCATAGGAAAGTCTGGGCATCTGCAGCTATGATCCAGCCTGAATCATCTTTGGTATCCAACAACTCAACATCTGCCTTCTCCTGTCTTGAACACCACAGTCAAGCAAGACTGGAAACAGAGAGGGTGAAATTTATCTACAGAAAAACATGGAAGTTAAAAAAAAGAAAATCCACAAAAGAATGCTGAGCATTCTATAATTATATTGTGTCTAGCAATAACATAGCTCATTATTCCAAAATAATTCCAATCTCTTTCATGTCAAACCAATTGGCAGAAATGTCACACTGCACTACATGTAGAACTTTATGTTCTCCTTCCATAGTCCAATCTTAAGGCTCTCTCCTAACGTCACAGAAATAGAACTATCTGGAAGATTTTTATAATTAAGTACATCAATATAAATTTATACTACCATTCTGAGAACTTTTGTCCATATCTTGACCAAAAGTAGGCTGTCTCCATAAGACTGAATCCATACTCCTCTCTCTAATTTAAAAACCAAAAACCTACAAAAAACTAACCAAACAAAGAAACCTAAATAAACTAAACAAAAAACCCACTATAAAACAACCAAACCCTCAGACTTTTTTTAAAGCTTGAAAACAGCAAGGTACTGTACAGCTTTCAGAAAACAAAGGAAATGTTTATTACAGTCTTTTTATACATTTAAGCAACATTTTTATAAGATTAACTCCTTGTTAAAAATAAAAGCACATTGCAAACTTGTCTGTTGCCAAAATATGGGGTTATATATTAGCTGTACCACTAGTGCTTGGTAGAGCCATAATCCTACCACATTTTAGCATTCATCTAAACTAAGTATGACATTATTAATATGGAATAAATTAAAAGCTGTGATGATAAAGAATGAATTGTTTAAAATTTAAGAATTCCTAACTTTCTATCAGTGAATCCTGGCTGGAATTCTCTGAGCATGGACAGCTGTAATATATGTATAGCACATGTCAACAGTCAGAGGATCATAGAGTATGGCTTGTATTATTTCATGCTTCTGTACACTTTCCTGTTAGAGAAGTGTAAAATTTTAGAAGGGTTTAGAAGTCTTGGAATATATTTACTTTCCTGAAGTAGATTTTACAGTGTAAACAGGGATTGAAATATTGGACAGAGTAGAAGACATTAACTCATCTCACAATTTAGAAACACAAAGGTTTTAATTTTCTGTTCTGCAACATCTTGCTGTTCACAATGTAGCAAAGTTGACATAAATCCAACTGCTGAAACTCTAAAGGAGCCACATTACTGTGCTGGTTCAGCTCCCCTCCTGATAATATTTATGAACAATTCTTTATGTAACTTGATCAGAATCATCCTGTAGGGTGGAATTTCCAGGGTAGTAAGACACCGTCGATTTTCCAGTTACTGTTCGTACATGCATGGATAAAAAATAATTACCTACAAGATAAGTACTTTACCTAGGGAGGGAATGTAGTTTCCCTCTATACCAGTCTTTGAAACAGGAAAATCCACAATCTGCAACGATGTAAGGTCTTAATCAGCTCTATATACCATAATGTTCAGGCCCTCACTTATGTGTGCACCTATGTACTCAACTTATTACAGTCAGCTAGCCATCCAGAAAGCAGAAACACAAAAATATAATGCTTAATAAAATTTGGCGCAAATGAAATCTTCAATCAGACACTAATTTTTCTCATGCAATCACATTTATGAATGGATTTCCAAGTTATCTTCTCTGCATGCATTTTTGCAAGTATCTCTAAACCTTACAAACGATATGCAGCAGTAGAAGTTTAAAGCTTATTTAATACAATCATATTTCACAAGAGTTTTTGTGAGTCTTCAGGATTTGCAGCTGAGCTAAACATTAAGAAACTGCATCTGAAGGTTTCTGTATTTAAGCTCTCAACATAAAACAAACAAAAACAAATCTATACCAGTGAAAACTAATTGCATCTCAGTTCGGGCACTTTCCTTGCTTGTGGCGACTTATATTAACATCTAAAAGCAAGGTATATCTATTCCTGTCTTGGATGTCTGACCTTACAAGACATGTTAATTTTAAGAAGTGCTTAGGATGAGCACGGGGATAGGATACTTCTTAGCAAGAAAACTCATCTTCAGTGCTGATCACCAGTCACCAGTTTAAGTGTGGTGTCCTGTGTCTTTGTCAAAGATGCTGGGTCAGTCTATTTTGACATCTCATTTTTGCTTTGTTTGTACTGCAAAAGCAGAAGAAAAATCAGAGTGCCCACGTGGATAGTAGCACTTATGGTGCATGGTACACTGGTAAGGAAGCTTCTCCTGTGACCATTCAGAAGGCACTCTGGCACTCACATTGCACTTCACAGCTGGTGGGTCCAGTGAGCAACGGGTGCCCATTTGACTCCCTACACACGCTGCTCTCACACAGGCAGACCAGGCTTCCTGACTGATTTGACCTTAGGTTTCCCTTACCAGAATCTGAGCTCTTTCCATAAAGCCACTTATTTATGGTGCAGTAACACAGAAACAGCCCGAGCTGGTGCCTCTGAGGAGGGACTCATGACAAAGGAATCCCTGGGCTTTTATACCCTCACAGTCTAAGTGTATCATAGTCTGGGGTCTTCCAAATGTGTCATTGGCTTCTCTTGCATCTCTGAGTTCCTGCTCTCCTGGCTGGTGGGACCGATCTACATGCCTTGTGTTAACCATAGGATTGTCACCTCACAGAATCTTGTCTCAGGCTCACACCCAGAGTTCAATCTGCATCTCTTCAACCACCACACTAACAAGCTTTGCTTGGAGCAGTGCCCCTAGACAAGAAGGGGGTGGCTCCCATATGGCCCAACTGTACTGATGCTCAATAGCAGTGTTGCAACTGGCAAAGAAAGCACCAGGGTAGCTGGAGATGCCCTACACAGCTCTATGCTCACTGCCTTTCCAACACTGCCTCCCACCCGAGCTAATTAGTAAATGGAACAGCAGGAGTTGTCTTGTGGGCCACGTGTTTGTTGTCAGATATATATACATTATCTGCATGCATCTCAAATTGAAATCGTAGCAACTGGCAAATATCCATTCCCCTTTCCAACAGGCAGGTGGAATATATGGAAAATCAGAGACAAATAAGAAGCTTCAATGCAAAGGACTAAAAAATCTTTCCAGTTACCATATTCTCTTCTGAAGGAATGGACTGAACTCTCATCATGGCCATGATGGAACTCTCATCATCATCAAATTGTAAAGTTATTTTTATAAGACATACCAGCTTTTAAAATGAAAATAGTGTTAAAAATTCTATGGCTCTTCCTTGAGTATTTGTATTCTATGTAGCATGGTTTCAGGAAGTTATGACATAGATACTCTGCAGTGAGAACATAACGACAGGCAATAAAACATCACAAGTTTGTACATGTATTTTCAGACAACTGTCAGACACTTGCCAATGCCTGCCAGCAGGCATAACCTGTTTCCAAGTTCTCTTAACATACTTATGTATAAATGGAGGATGTACTTACGTTGGTAAAACTAGTTTTGCTGAACAAGGTACGTACAGTGTTCTATGAAGCCAAAGCTTCTTCTTTTCAGAAGAAAAAACTAAAATCAAAGGTGATATGTCTTAAAAACATTTGTAAAAATATTAACCTGAACATTTTTCCTGTAAAAGTTTTGTCTGATTTTTTTAATCTCATCCGAAAGGATATTAGCATGTCATGTAACTCCATGCTTCCTACACAGATTATCTAGAGAGAAAGCCATGCCAAATCACATTACAGTTTAACAATATTACCTTTAATTTCTGGGAGTCATGATGAACAAGCCTTTGGGCTTGATTGTCCATTTGTCCATTTTACATGTTCTGAATGATGGGGGTTTTTGTTTGTTTGTTTTTGGGGTTTTTTATTGTTGGGTTTTTTTGTTTGTTTTTGGGGTTTTTTTGGCTTGTTCATTTTCGAATGCAAACTCCATTTTTTTGAAAGATTCATGAGCACAAGAATTGTTGTGCTTGTATGTTGTGTTAAGAGAACATGCTAGATGATTGGAGACAGCCTTGAGAGCAAATGAGGATCCTCAATTTGAAAAAGCTTCCTGGAGTGTAGGACATGATGGGCAGAAACAGCAAGAGAGCACAGAAGGAACTTGCAGACAGGGTGCATGCTGAGAAACTCCTGAGAAGATATAGGGAGCATATGTACTGCCAAGTTTTCAGAGGAGGCAGACAAAGTTAGAATAACTTTGGATCTAGAGGTGTATGTGTGAAGAACTAGAAATCACTTGGAGAGCAAGGCCATGGAAAAAAAAAAACAAACCTGCTCTAGAAGAGCAGAATAAGCAGGGAGACACTGATTCCAATTCCTATCATTTCCAGATGTTAAAAGCTGAATTTTAATCTCTTTCCAAAAAAAACCACCTTGTTCTGGTTGATGCTTCATGAAACCTCAGCTGGTTTTCAGTAGATTTATTTTAAAGAAAAGTTGCCAGCAGATGTACTTCAAGGTTCTCTCAGATTCAGACCTTGTCAAGACTATGTAAAGCAGCAATTAACATTTCATAAAGTCATGCCCACAGAAATGTGAACTTTGAATTAGACCCTACAACACCATGGCCCAATTCAACTCCATGGATAATAGTATCGATGCAGGAATTGCAAGGAAAATTCACCTGATCTTCCTCAGTATGAAAACAGACATTTGAAGTTGACATAGAATTACTTATAAAAATAAACATATATAACAGTAGAAGTCAATGATAAAAAATAAAATACTTAGGGATATTTTAAAAGGTATGTTTGTTGTTTGCAGTCCTAAAATAAAAAACAAAACCAAAAAAGAACAACAAACCAAAAAAAAAACCAAACAAAAAACCAAACAAACAAAAAAAACCCCAATTCAATATATAATGTAGAAAGTTAATAATTTCCAAGTATGAAGCTGTTTCACCCACTAATTCTATAAAAAAGACAGCAGTAGTTTAAATTTCCAGAGATACCAAAATAAAGAAATTCCAAACTAGGAATGCAATACAGCCTGATTGTTAAGAGACCATGTTTTTAAGAAAGGGGAAGAGTAAAGATTTTCTTCTCAGATTGTCTTTATAATGCTGTAACACAGAACATATTTTTAAACTTTTCTCCTCAACTACAGACATTAGAAGAATGCTATTTTTAAAGAAAACCCAAGATTCATTTGTTCCTTTATATCAGAAGCCTGGGTTTTAGAAAAATAGCTACAACTACAGAAAACCTTACAATTAAAATCATCAGGTGTGATGACCTTTGCACTACCCACAACCCAAAGAAGCTTCTTTTAAGAACAAAGGTGTAAGAGAGCTCTTCATGTCCTACTTTCCAATTTTCAGAAGACTATCACCCATAGGTCTAAAGAGAAGAATTTTACTCTGAACAATAAACATGGGCAGGGGGTGTGGCTGTGGGAGGGGGATGCAGAGAAAACTATCTTTCTCTGAATCTCCTTTTCAAATTTTTTATAACTCCAGTGTGTAGTCTCACCAAAACTTCATAAAAGACTCAGAAAGAAGTGGTTCAAAGGAAGTCTGTAATAGAAATTCCATAATTATGAAAGCTCTCTTCAAACTCCTAATTAAGATGCTATACAATGATTTAAATTTTTTTCACTCTTCTAATAAAATAGATGAAGTAAGTCGTAAATAAGAGATTACCTTTACTCTAAATAAGAAAGCTTGGTTTTGTAAGGCCAACTCCAAATAATTAGCTTCAAAAAACATACTCTCTGTCAGCAAGTAGGAACAAAACAAGCAAAAGAAGCATGAGCTTTTAAGACTGAGGAATAGCAATACAACTTATCATTATCATTTCACAGTATCTCCAAACTTCTTTCAATTCTCCTTTCTAATGGATGCTGAGACGCAGAAGTTTTTGAAAAGGATTATTCAGAAACCTTTCAGGAGATTCAAATATGATCCCTCCCTTACAAAATAACTCTGCAGACTCTCAAACTAAGGAAGACACGGCTGTCACCACCAGCATCAAATATTTCCCAGTTGCTGACAATGTCCTGCAGCACCTCAGCACCATTCTGCTACAGAGAGCCCGAAGAGATATGGGAATATTGGACACTGACAAAGAGAAGTAGGTACTAGCAAGGTCCTGTGTAATAATTTCATAAGACTGTATTGATAAGGCTGTCCTGCATTATTTTGGACTACAATTATTATTATTATTGCAATTAGACTAATAATAACTGGGTTTCACATGTAGATTTTATTTCAACTGCAATTAAGCCATTACAGATCTGTGGTGCATTCTCTTTTGCACATAGTTTTTTGCATGCAAGGTTGAGGCATCCCCACAACACTTTCACTGTTCTGCACAAAAGAGAAAGAGCTGTGAGCACTTAAACATCAATTCTACTATTATACTTTCCAGGATCAAAATAGAAGAATTATGAAAGGATCTTTCAGCTCTTGATGTTTACTCTTTTTACACTTGTACCTGCTCAGGTCCTTAATAACCAGCTTTCTTCAAGTTTTGTTAATAAAATCCATAGCTCTTAAAATCAGGCAATGAAATTTAATAAATAAGAATAGTCTTCACATTGGCAGAATTTACTATTTCATTTTCCTTTCCACTATTGTGAATTATCAGTATAACTAAAATGTTCAGTTTGGGTTTTTTTCTTTTTTTTTTTTCCCCTCCCCCTTTTTTTAAGTGATAAACACCATGAATGTGGAAGACTGGGAAGACTGAAATAGTCTTTCCTCTTAGATAGGATCCTGGGTAGTCTATCATTGCTGAGGACAGCTAATATTGAGCTAGAGAAATTATTCAGGTCTAATGAGATAATGCAGCACTGCCAAAAGCTGCATTACTGTTTCTGACTTCATAGCTCCAATATTTAACTTTATAATAAGATTTTCGTTCTTAAAGGAGAAGCTGCTGCCTGAACAACCTCACACCATGCAAGGAGTCACACATCATGGTTTACTGGTTGCCTTGTGAATTAAGTAACTTATTGATTTTCTACCAGTTACAATGTGGTAAACATGGTACTAAATTAGTAGTATATGGTTCTGCTTTATTATTCTTCAACTACAACATAATTCCTTTTCATTTAGTGGTAAATTACATCACAGATTGATTAAAATATTAAAAAAAAAAATAGTAAAACATAAAACAGTACCAGGAACATTGCAGAAAGATTATATTGACTTAAAAACATCAACTCAAATATAGCCTACAAAAGTGGCAGGGAACAATCATTACTTGAAAGGATTAGCTGTATGTTATGTGAAAAAACGAGATACTGTTATTTAATTTTTCAAGGTTTTCTACCTGTATGACAGTGCCAATAATCATATTCCAGAAAGGCAAGGTACTTGTGAAGAATGGCCTAGGTTATGGCATATAAAGAGCCATTATATTTGGATTACATTGTTGTCCTTATTGTGTGACAAAGTTAAGGAGCTTGAGTCTTTCTTAACAGTGTCACATTGTCTGCCAGTGACTGACAGATGTGAAATCTGAAGAGGCCACTCTCAAGTATTTCTTCAGAAATTCTCAATTCCATCTGATATTGAATAAAGAAACAGTAGGAATGACTTTTCCTCTGTTTACTGAAAGTGTACTATAGGCTTCTTGAAGGCCTAACCTATTTCATAACAACTTCATTTGAATTTATCAAAATCAAGTAGCAAGCAAAGTCAGAGTTGTTTTGGTTTTTTTTCCTTTTTCCCCACACAAAGCTAAAATTACAGAAACACCTGGAGTATTTTATCAGCATTTCTGGTCATCTCTAACATTGATCAATTTACAGTTATTTCTGAGAAATTTATGAGTGTTGACAAAAAGGATGATGACCTGCAGAGGAATTTTATTCGTACTTGCTTGCAAACAAGAGAAAGGTTCAGCCTCTTACACATTCTGAAAAACTGCCAGGTCAATCAGATATTTTCCTGATTCCTTGTTTCTAAAAAGTAGATCTCCTACCCCATCTTGCAGTAAATCAGAGTTCCTGCTCACATGTATTCATATGCAGAAGGGTGAGATACTGGTTTTATACAAAGATACTTAATATTACAATCACTCAGTATGAAAAACAAATTAAAATTGCTTCATTCAATGTTAGACTGACTTTCTCTGAGTCTGAACACAAGCTACCCCAGCAAGCTAGACTGAAAAATAGGTTAAATTCAGGATCAGTAGCAAAAGAGAACAAATATAATATTAAGGCATGCCTGCAGGTAACTGGGCCTTGAAGTAAGGTTAATCTTACTGAGGAGGGTGAGAGAAACTCCTGAAGACTGGGTGAGAATCTGCTGGACACAACACAGGCCTTGGCAAGAAATTAATAAGAATTACATCTGGTGCTATGAGGAAGGGCCAGGTTTCACTGAATGGTTCTAGGGAGTGGGTGTGGGAGAAACAGATACATTACATGACAAACTGATTGGGGAGCACTTCAACATTTTTGGGAGTCTTGTAAACCCAACAGAACTTTGGCAAACATTTTAAGGCTACACCGAGTCTGAGATTACCTTTGGTAACACCAGAAGTTCCAAAATGGAGAATGTCTGTAGTAACAGTGGCTCTAAAGGTTAAAAGCAAATTAAGATGAAAAACCAAAGGTTTAAGGTGACTCAGAAGTAACATGCACAGCAAGGAGGACAGAAGCAGGAATGAAAGCAGCTGGTTGAATGCAGGGGGAGAAAGTCTGGTGCCTGAACATGGCAGTCCCTCCTATATTCTTTTTAAACTCTACTCCAGACTCACTTCCTTCAGGAGCATGCTCTGTTTGCTGTGTGTTTGAGCAAGCAAGATGTTTGCAAATTTCAAGCCTAACTAGGCAGCCAGGAAACTGGATATGAGTGTGAATGTAGGTCAAAGCCGAGCTACCAGAGGGAATTTTATGTGCAAATTTGAACATGTTTAGCCAGTGGGTAAGAACAAGATTGATGTATGTACAGTTCTGGCTTATGTGAGGACTGTTTGTGGGTCTGGGACACCTGAACAGCTTGAGCTGATGTCCTTATGGCCAGCCATGTTCACAGTGTGTGTGTGAGGGAATGTACACTGGTATATTAGGGATAACAGGAAGAGAAAAAGTGTCTGCCCAACATTTAGAAGGGATAGCCAGCCCTCCTCTCTGTTTTTGAGAGCTGCCCTCAATTCCCAAGTCCACTGCTCTTCTCTTAACACCATAAAGAGGGAAACACAATTCTGAGGGGTATGTGGTACTTATCCTTTCTTGCCACTTTATATTCCTGTTTCAATCTACACTGTTTAGCTTCACTTAAATACTTTTTGCATGTAGGTGTTTCATAACCTGTTCTGTTCAATATTTATTATTTGTGAAGCAGACAATAAAAATTCTACAGAGAGCAATTATTGAGGCTCTTCACAAAGCAGGTACTTGAATTTTTCTTTCAACTGATTAGGCAGTTCTTGCAGTGATTGCAATAACTTTGCCTTTTATAGATTATTGACTTGGTTTACTTCCATTTCATTGGTAACTCATTATCATATATCACAGTAACACAACTGCTGATAAGGCACACTTCAAGCAGAAGCCTGCCACTTGTGGCCTGCAGCTGAAGAAATGGATGCAGGGAGCCTTGTGAATGCTTTTCACCTGTAAGTAACAGCTGCTCAGAAGTGGGGTAAATTGAAAGACCCAAGTTACTGAACACCAACACTCCTGGGAACACCATTGCAAGGTCTCCAGCTTGGTACCTGAAAGAAATGAGTTTTATCCTGCCACAGCTCAGATTGGTGATTCACTTGGCAAAGGGAACTCACATTACCTTTGAAGGGCTTGATGCAAGCGTTTCAGCCATTAAACTAATGACTCACACTGGAATCTACTCTAATTTTTGGCATCTTTAAAACAAAAAGTATCTATTTATTTAAAATAAACTTCCTGATTGTGGGTTATGTCCATGATTTCTAATAGAATAAAGCTGATGTTTCAAAAGTCTGATAATGAATTGCTTTGTTCAGTGTGACACTGAGCTTTCAGAGCTCTTTTGTTTTCTGGGAAATTGAATTTCAAGTTCATTTAGAAGTGCTTCCCCATAAGGTTTTTGATCATCGCAATTATGCCTTCAAAATCTATACACAGGCTTTTATATTTCTGCTTATTTTCTTAAGTAATATGGCATCAAAAACATCAATAGGGAAATTAAGTTCTTCCTCCTCCACCGAGAACAGACAAAGATGCAAAATGCAACTTTTAATTTAAAATTTGGACTGCTTTTTACCAACTGCTATTTTTACACTGAATCAATAACAACAACTAAAGAACTGGTAATGTATTTCAAGCGCAGAAAATTAATTTATTAGACAATAATGGCAATAGGCAATAAAGAATTGCATTACTGAACAATATTGATACATTAACTATTTCTGTCTGTGCATACATATGGTTTTGCAATGTTGACATAAGAAATTCACTGGTTATATATTGAGTAAACAAAAATCAGATTTAAATCTGCCTCACTGAACACAAGTTGTAAATGAAAAGATCCGTGGTAAAAGAAGAATTAGCAAGGAGATATCCAATATTTTTCAATATTTGCAAAGCATATAAGCTTGCAGCACTATTCATCAACATGCTTCATCTCACATATCCATATTCATCCAACTTGCATCAGAAAAGAACAAACAAAACCACAGACAAATATGTGAATGTTTGAATCAACCTCATCTTTATACTACAAGTCTCACTGCCAACAACCACATGAATAATAACAATTAGAGTAATCTGTGACCTCAAACTTCCCCTTCCTCTTTAGCAAAGGGCACTATATTACATAGAGAAAAAAAGTGACAGGTTACTCTATTACACAGATTAACTAGCAAATTGAAAGGTGTTGACACAGTATAATTAAGATTATTTCTCCAATTTCTAATTAGAATTTTCACTGATTTTTTTACTATCATTTTTGCAGTTTTGCATGAAGAAACCCTATTAATCTTACTCATCTTATGCACCTAAAACCCCAAATAAGCCAATATATCAAAAATAAAATGCACAGGTATTGCATCTTTTACATATACATCAAGTCCAAATAATGGAACTGGAAGAGTTCAATGCTTCAATCTTGTATTTCATTAAAGTACATGCATTCATTCAGCACTTCTGACACTAGGATACTAAACTGATGAAAGCAGAAAAATTAACTCTCACAAACCTCCCACTAAAATCTCAAAACAAAACACAAAATCCGAACACAACAGCAACAAAAAGAACCCAGCACCACCAAAAAAACCACAGAGCACTGCAGCTTTAGTTTACCAACATGCTTCTTTTTCCTAGAAACAGGACATCATAAAACAGCCTAGGTGTGCTCGTTTGATCCTGCCTGGATGCTCAGCCACCATCAAAGGTGCTCTATCACTCAATTCTGTAAATGTATAGAGGAAAACAATTATAATGAAAGATGAATGAGGACAGGGAGAGATCACTCATCAATTACTGTCGCAAGCAAAGTAGACTTGACTTGAGAATATTAATTGAATTTAAAACAAATCAAAATCAGAGCAGGATAATGAGAATTAAAATGAATCTTCAAACCACCTTCATCCCACTCCTCCTTCTTTCAAGACCTCTACCTTCTTGCCCCAGTGGTGGAAGGAGAAAGAAAATGGGAGATATACTCAGCTCATCCAAGGTTTTTCAGCCACTGCTCAGGAAAAGGAGTCTATCCCCTGCTTCAACTTTGGTTGCCTCCCATGGGAGACATTCCTACATGAACTCCTTCAGCTTGACACCCTGATCCAGTGTGGGCCCTCACAAAGGGTCTTAAGCCCTACCAGGAATACTGTTCCAGAGTGGGCTCCTCTCTCTACAGGTCTGCAGGTCCTGCCAGGACCCTGTTCCAGCACATTTCTCCCACAGGTTCGCAGTATTCACCTACTCCAGTGCGGCTGCAGGTGATCTCTGCATCCCCATAGACCTCCATGGCTGCAGGGCACAGTTGCCTCACCATGGACTGCATCACGGGCTGCAGGGGAATCAGCTCTGGCACCTGGAACACCTCCTGCCCCTCCTTTGTCTGCAGACTTGTCCTTTTCACATATTCTCACTCACTCCTCTCTTAGCACAATTACACCTGTGCTATAACTTTTTTTTTTGCTTCTTAAATATCTTGTCACAGAGGAACTACTACCTGCTCTGACTGGCCCAGCCTTGGCCAGTGGCCCATTCATACTGGAGCACGGGGGAAGCTTCTAGAAGCTTCTCACAGAAGCTATCTGTGTGCCTCTCTCCCTTTGTCCCAGCTACCAAAACCTGGCCACACAAACCCTATATACCAAACTGTAAAAGTCTTAAGTTTAGTAGTAATGAAATATTTTGTCTGTCTTTCAGAAGTCATTAGTAATGCAGACTTCAGGTAAAATGGAACATCTGCCTGATGGGTTTTGTGAACCCTTGTTATTTTTTCCACTTGAGCTTCTAGTAATTAGGAATGCATCAAACAGTGAGACAGGCTAAACTGTAGTAAGAGGACAATTTAAGCCATGTATAACTTTGTCAATGTAGTAGGAAAAGATGAAGCCATATGAATTCACTGGATTCTCTCTTCAAGGAAGTTATTGAATTTTACACTGGAGTAAATTCATGAAGGTATTTAAGTAAACCTGACTTATGTGTCTGAATACAGCATTAACTGACCCCAGAATTTTCTACTTCTCCCCACTGGATGTCTTCCAGCAGGATGTCACCTTTCTCCTGAGGACGGTAGATGTGAAGTGTCAAGTTGGCAAAGAGAGCAACAGGCAGAGAATACCTGACTGATGAGCTGTATTAATCTCCACACCTCGTTTTCACAAAATGTCACCAAGTACTTTGACAGCAACAAACTTCAAAACTCAAACTTAATTAAAGCACATCTAACACAGATGCTACTACTGGCAACAAAGTAGCACTGTCACTGTAACCTCTTCTGTCAAGGTGACTGCTGCCAGTCTTTCAAAATATAGTATCTAATGTATAAGTAATTGAATATATAAATAATATTCAGATTTTGTATGTATGCAATCAGACAGCAGAAAGCAACTTTTCTGTAAACAGATTTATTTTCTTTGTACTTCTTTTTCTCTGGCCATTAATTTTAATGGGTGCAAACAGGTTCAAAAAATTCTAAGGAGTTGTATAAAGAATCATTTAATGATACAGATTTTTAGTGAGATTCAGATTAATATGTTGTTATACTGCTTTTCATTCTCCCAAGCAGTCCAAGTGCTTTAAGATATATATATATGGACATTTTTTCAGACTGCCTCCAGTACCTGTTCACATTTCACAAATATTTCCTATGTCTGTTGAAAGGACAGACAGAGACAGATACTTTTTTTACTCTGTAGGATATTCAAATGAATAGCTGAAAATGTCAGAAGCAGGGTGGATATAAATTCCTTCCCTATTTATCTCCCAGAGCTACAACAGGTAACACAGCACTTGTGTGTGCAATACTGTCAGCAGTTACCCATCTTCTACAAATTTCTTTCTCATAAACAACCAATTTTTACACATGTATTCGCAGAAAAGCTTTTTTTTCTTGGTCTTAGTTTGCATTAGATAAGGCAGATACCTGATGTATGCAGGTCAAGATTTGACATACAATCGCTGTACACAACGATAGTGCTTCCTGATCTCTCTATATGGAGCAACAGATAAAAAATAAATATGTCTTTAACTCTTTTTTAAAAAACTGGGGACATTTCAGTAAGCAGGGTCCTCTGTCCACGTAGCTATAGCTTCTTTTACTATAACCATGTGCCTCACTTCCCCTCATCCTCTTTCCCACAGTGTTCTTATTTTCCTCCTTTTCCTCTGTGCCGTCTAAAAGCTTTTATTTTCCTTCCTCCCACTCCTTGTTTCCACTTCTGGCTAGACAGCTGAAATAGCAGTCATATCCATGTCAAAGCCCCAGCAGGTAGCATGTGTCTGCCTTGGCACACCTCCAGGGGCCAGGGCACCTGGCTGCCCTTCCTCCCGTGCTGCACTCTGCCAGCCTGCCCTCAGCATGGGCAACGGCACAGAATCCTTCCTCTCCTACCACACAACTTCACAGGACTTACCAGACTCCTTCACTGCCTGCAGGCTTCTACTGCCTGAAAAATTTAAGATGAACTGGCCAATAGATTACAAAGCTATCACAGATAACTGACAGACACGGACTCTGTGACTCTATTAGAAAGCCAGCAAATCATTAAAATTATGCTGAGTTTTCGGATATGTACGCACACAACAGAATTCTCTTAAACCGGATTTCCATTAACTAAAGAAATTAAGAGATTGATTATTTATTTGGATTTTTTTTTGTCATCTTGTACTTTTAAATAGTCACAGCCCATAAAGATCATTCACTTCTGACAGGATTTTTCTTCCAGAGTGCATGCATCACTGATTATAGTCTGGCTCATGTACAATCAGAGTTCCATTACTTCACACTGTAATTAAGGTTATCTGAATCAATTACAAAATTAATTCCAGGGTTATAAAGCTATCATTAAAGTCAGAGAATGATTCAGGGAACTAGCAGGTATCAGGTAGAAATGCTTCAGAAAAAAACTGCTTTGAATGTTTTTCTCCCAACAGCAGAAGTGCCTCCTGAATTTTCTTAAAACTAGTTTAGCAAATTTAGTGTTGTCAGAAATAATGGTCCTACTCTGGCCTCAGTGTTTGGCCAAGCAACTACAAAAATGATATTAATTGTTTTTGTACTGCTTTAGTCCATGTACTGCATTGCAGCTGTTGTTTTCTTTTGTTCCGATACAATAGAATTATAGGTTATTTCCTTGGCTGACAATGCCTCTTCAGAATAGCTACATCAGCATATTTAAATGTGTACCAAAAATATAGAAGCACTGGTTCATTACACAAAGTTTGTTTTGAAATTCCCCATTCTCCTTTTCAAACTGTAGCTTCTTACAGAGTGAACAGATTTACTAGTAGAAAATGACTCCAAGATGCAGTCACCAAAAGCAGCACACAAACCATTCAAAAATAAATCTAGTTTGCATAATTTTTAGTTTGAAAAAATAATTTAAGGCAATATTGAATTTCAGACAAGGAGAAAGAAATATAAACCTTTGAAACAATAGAATAAATTACACATGGAATATGCACTTTATGATAAACTATGCTAACATTTGCTTTTCCTGCTTATAAGTCTGACAAGTAGTTCTCTAACTTCTTTTCAGAGTGACTTTTACTATTATTGACATAAGGATGACTCAATCACATTAAGACAACTTAAATTTTAACACTGATCTCCCCAGCTTGCATCTGTTTTATTTATAAGGATAAATTACTATATTGTAAGAGTTGCTTACCACTCAATCAGAAAAACATTTCCAAACTGCATCTTCTAATACACAAATTTAAGCCTCTTCTTCAAACACCAACATTTTTTGTACACAGTGTTTAGTCTGCCTTTAAAGCCAATTAATCATCTAATAATAAATAATTTCTTCCTAATTTTTTTTTTTTTTTTAATCTTGTAATCACTAAACCACATACTACTGAAAGTTTTCAAAAGGATATCACCTAACATTTCTTGCCTCAAAGAAGTCATATGTATTGAATGGGAATAAACAACATACAACATTTTCATTTTGGGGGTGGGGTTTTCATGAGTGGGATCTCTATATGTAAATTCGGCTTTTTTTAGTTAGTATTGTACAGTCAATTTGTGATCACTTGGACTACTATTGATTTCTTAGACAGAAAAGTTGCATTTGTAAATTTCAGTACAAGTACATAATACATTCAGAAATTTAATGTCATTTCATAATTTTTAATTAGCTATTTCTTTTTTCAGAGCCTAAATTAATTTCATAAAAATCTTACCACTCATTATGAAGTGGCTTATAGTGAAATAGAGTCAATAATTAATTGCAGGAGGAGGTAGAAAATTTAAAGTAATCGATAGTCACCACTTTGGCTTCGGCTGAGATAGACAGCACAAGCTAAAAGAAGCACAGAAGTCAGGAAATATCATGACACCTAATCATTAATTCTTTGCTAGTTTTTTGTCTAGCACCACGAGACAGAGACAAATAATATCCTCTGAAGAAATGTCTGGTACTGACAAAAGCTGTTCACGTACTACATGAGAAGCAGCATCACTTGAGAACATTTTTCCTTTTCAGCCTTCTCCCCTTAGACCCTGGTCTTGCTATCTGCTCAAAACAACAGATCAAAGCACCTAAGGGGAACTGATGAAATGTGCAAAAACCCAAATATACTGTTGGAGTCAGTAAGTCAGGAGTTTCTCTGAATCCTTCAGAGAGAAATCAGAATGCAGGGATTGAGTTGAAACCTTTAGATAGATTGAAGTATATTAAGCCTATCACTTATAAGGCAGAGGTGAAGATTTAGGTTGTAACATAAGAGAAAGAAAATAAGTAACTAAATGGAATAAGTTTTAAGTGCTTTTAGTGAGTAAGAGGTCTTAGATGCCTGAGAAGTAGTACATGTTCTAGTGAAGGTTGAAAAACATGCTAGTGTTTCCTTAGAGGCTCCAAGAACCTAGCTTCAGACATAATAGAGTTAGAGTTAAGAATATTGCTTACATTTTTCAATTAGAACAAGATGGGCCATGAACGTAGTCTATACGTAGCCTGGCGTGCTAAGAAACCAGAATTCTAATAGGTTAAGGAATAGTGGTCCGAGTTTGTGTCTTAGCTGATTGAAAAGTTTCTATAAAAGAACAGGTATCAGGGAGAGTGGGGGCTCTATGCCATGGCTTTATGCCATGTGCATTTTGCCACTGCAGCTTTGCCATTGCTTTTAGCCATTGCTTTGTATTTGCTTTTGAGACTGATGTGCTTCTGCAATAAATAACTTTACAGCAACTATTAGCAGCTTTGCATTTTACACAGAGAAGAAGAATAGGCCCGACAGTGTGGGTGCACAGGAAGCACCCGGAGGTCCCCAGAAACCTCACAATATACCAAAGCAGAAGCTTCTAGGTTTAGGTCTGATAGAAGCTGGTAAAGCTGGCAAAATTGTGTAAATACAATTTCAAAAGAAACAGTAAAAAGTTAAGAAACTACAACTTTGAAAGAATTACTGACACTTCTATGTCCTTGTAGTGCCTGGTAGCAGAAATTTCTCCTGATATATTGGCATAAGGTACTAGAAGGAAAGACAGTAAGAAATCAGCTGATTGCTCCCTCTGGTTTAGCAAGAGTATCATAATGGCTTATTTCACGATCAGGGGTTCACTCTGTTTGCATCTGAGGCAAGAAATCAGCCAGCTGACATAGCTGCATCTGGGCCTCGCCTGCAGGACAAGTTAAGGTCAGTAAGGCTGACTTGAGCTGGCTTCTAACAGTTCAGCTTTCCATCTTAGCTTACCCCAGAGGTCTTTCTTCTGAAGAAAGAGTAGCATAGCCAAAAGGACCAGTCTTCCTACTGAAAGGCTGGTGGGATAGTCCTTACTGCAACACACGTGGTCTTAAGAGGGGGCTCAGATTCAGAATTTATATTAGACATGAACATTTAGGCTACCAACATTAGGTGAGAAGGGAATCTCACATAAATGGCAAATGCAAGACATTTTCCCATAGGAAGCCTAGTGCTTTATTATCCACAGATAATAGATTATCTTCCCCAGATCAGCACACAAGCAGCCATATTGGTTAAAAAAGGAGGAGGATGAGAAGAAAAAAGCCCAGTTCAAACCATGATAATTTTTACATACATAGGTTCTCACAGTTATATCCAAGAACTTCAGCACAGCCTGGTAACTCAGCTGCAGAAATCAGTACAGTTTCCTAAACTTCAGAAAGCCAATGCCACCCTCTATTTAGATTTCATGCCAGAGACTGCCCAAATTGTGGTTTTTTAACTGTAAATACAGATCATATTCCAAACTACGTACAGATCATATTCCAAACTACATAACACAGATTTGAATAGTCTTGTATTTTTAATAATGACTAGTATCAAGTAATGACCAAGAAATACATAGAGAACTCAGTTCCCTTATTTGAACCATTGCCCATAAGAAAGTTTGAAACATTGCCCATAAAAATCCCTTTTTTTTTTTGTACCCAAGCGAAAAGGACACAGGACTGGTCCTCATGGTATGAGAGAGACAGACAGAGGAAAAGTTGAAAAGTTGACATACACATATGTATAGATAGATAGATAGATAGATAGATAGATAGATAGATAGATAGATAGATAATGACAGATGCACATATGTATGAGTATGGGCAGCACCTTGTTTGAAAGAATCATTGGTCACTTACCTTATGACTTTATCATGACAAGACCATGATCTGGCATAGCCAAGTGACAGTTTCAGTTTTTTTGCTGGGCATTTGTGTGGAGGCATACAACAGGCAGCCATTGCATTGTGTAGTTACATGCAGAGTTCAGCATTACTATACTGCTCAGCCATATGGGCCCATCCTCAGAAAAAATCGATTTATCTGACACCAAAAAAAATGACAGAGCCTGCTGAAACAATGTAAATATACAACCTGTATACATTGTACACTCTGTCAAAGGGAATCCAGTCATACTAAAGTACTTGAGAAAAAGATTAGAGTGCTTATAAGCAAAGGTACATATAAGCAATCCTTTATTAGGTACTCAATCCCTTAACTTCTCTATATATTTTCCTGCTGAGAATATTTTCCCTTTTGCTCTGAACTTCCTTAGGCTTAAACAAATCATCTATCACAACTGGCAAAATATTTAATCCTATGTGTACCAGCACAGATGTACTATCTATAGTTATGAAATTGCCTGTTACTTGGCTCGTAAATTCAGGAAAAAAAGTAGCTATCTTGTAAAAGCCAGGTGTCTGAGATGCCAGCTAGCACAATGATGCACATCTAGTATTTTAAATTCAAGAAATGAAGAGTGGATTTCATATATACATAATACATATATATTTTCACATTTAAAAATATAGATATCAATAAAAGTGTGTGCACACTTAAGAACCCCGTTAGAAAAGCAGATGTGCAACAAATCCTTTTTTCATCAGTTACTCAGGCTCCAATTATTCAGTAATATTCCAAAAATATAAAAATGCCAATACTACTACAGCAACCAACAAAGGGGCTCGAGTATTGTGACAACCAGAGTTCTGTCTTGCTGTCAGTGCAAACACATCCTTCATGTCCTTTTACCACCGAGTACAGCAAGAACAGCAGAGTTGGTTACAGTCAACCAAGCTGTGTGACACCCTGCTCAAATGGTACAGCTCTGTAGCACAGCCACAAGATAACAAAATACTCTGAACTTCTGCATATACATTATGCACATACTTAAGCATTTATATGCTAAATATATCTAGATGAAGACCAGAATTTTTTTTTTTCATTATTCAAAGGACTGATTGGCTAGGTTCTATAAGCAGCTCAGAAATTTTTGATGAAAGGTTATCTTTTGGATAATTTCCATTGAAGCCAGCATGGAAAATATGGAAAAGTACTTATTAGGAAATAAAAAGGTATAATAAATGAATATTGAAAATTTTCTTCCATAGTAAAATGCTCACAGATGTGACAGACATTGACTTTAATGTATTCTAGCTATATTAACACACCATAGATATATTAGGCACCTTGCCTAATATATACTAATACAGGTTTTGGCTTTAAAATATTGGATCTCTGAGCAGAAGTGATGTAATTTAGAGTTCTTTTTGCATTTTAAGTCTGACTGTGAATAATAGACCAGGTTCAGGGTACAAATATCAGCATCAAGGAGCTTTTTTTTTCTTTTTTCTTTTTTGCCCACTTAGGATATGCATGTAGTTACTCTACCACAATATCTTCCAACATTATGTAATCACCTGTTAGCTTCTTCTTGAGAACTATTAAAAAAAAATTAAAAAACAACAAAAAACAAGGAAAAAAAAAAAAATCCCCCAAAAAACCGAAACCAAGCAGCTTACTTTCTGGTTTCCATACAGCAGAAAATTGCTTACTAAAGCTACTTCCTATGATAAGGATTTAAGGGAAACTAAGGTAATGCTTTTAAATTTATGTTCACTGGCTGTTTTGAATAAAAATTCACCTATAGTCCTATAGTCCTTGGAAGCCATCCATAAGAAAAGGCTGGTATATTCAGTAAAACAAAACAAAAACAACAATCTGTTCTGCATACCATGAAAAAAAAAAGAAAAAAAAAAAAAAAGTACTGGATGAACACTGGTCCCAAGATTTGGAAAACTGGCTTTTATTTCTTCCCTGATTGTTGTCAAGCCTGCAAAAACATTTATACAACTTACTCGGCAGCATTTTCCTCACTAAGACTTCTGAAAAATTCCTCTCACTCTAAAGCAATCTTTTCAAATGATAAGACACAGTAGAATTTGTTTTCTTCATATTTATAACCATGCAATAAAATTTTGGTCTTGAGCTGTACATTTCACAACAATTATGCAAGGTTGTCATGAAGCATGTAGGCACACACTGGAAATGTCACAGAATGTGATTTTTCCTTTCAAAATGAAAAATATGGCATTTTATTTTACCTAGTGCATGTCTTGAAATAAACATATAAATTCTTTGGTATGTGTGCACATTACAATAAAGGTATAAAGACATTATTTTTAGTAAGATTCTTGTGCATATTATCAGCACTTGTAGCTGGATAAACCAGCTACCAGGTGATGATCATGCAAATTAGCAGAATTTCTTTTCTACATATGGATTAATCTTAATTCCTATTATTATGCAGGAACAGGAATGTTTTAATTCTATCTACAGAAGGCATAATTATTTTCTATTTCTTTGTGTTCATTCCAGCAATTATCAGTTTGCCCCATGTTTACTGCTACTCAATTACTTCTTCAACAGGAAATTCAGTACATTCTTATCTATTAATATTGTGATGATTAAATATTACTTATTCTCACTGTTGCTCTTCATGAAGCAATGTTTTTGGCTCTGGATAATTACTAGCAGTTTGAGAATAATTACATTACTTAAACTGACTTCTTCCTTGTTCACTGAACTCCTCTATTTCCCATGACTTTTTTACAGATGATAGAATTCCATATCTTGATCTACGACCTTCATAGTTCAGTATGAAATATTGCCTACATAAGCAAGTAAATATGCTGAAGAACTCCGCTTTAATTTTATCTCTCATATAAAGATTCCCACATCAGCCTTCAACTGTATTAATTAAGAGAGCAACTGACTTACAAAGCTAAAAGCATGCTTGTATCTTTTGCCAAATAATTTTTGGTTTAATTCACATGATTTTCAAAAATTTTCCTTACCTCAAAAGCTAAAGCAAGTGAAAATATTGTAGTGTCCTGAAGTCCAAAACACATGAAATAATCTAATACAAACAGTTTCTTGATTCAGATATTTTTGGATTTCAGTTTGTGCTCATGAAACTTTAAAATTCTGCCATGTATTCATAGCAATGGGCTATTTTGGTAGTTTAATACTAGAAAAAGAAAATATCTTGCCAACTCACTATTATCACACCTGTAAGTAAGCAGCACTCCAGCAAAGGCAGGGGTAGTGCTGGTCAGTGTTGTGGCACGGTCACAGACTCCCATGGGGACAGGCATCAACACTGCATGTCGACTTCTCCATCATCTGTGTCAGCTGTCAGGCAGGGACAGCGGGGCAGCATTGGGCCCTAGCAATAGCAACCAGCACTAGGCTGAATAGAAAACAGACTTTGACAAGGGAACATGTCAGAAAAACATATGCAGCATAAGATTATCAATAGAAAACATATATAGCTGCAGACAAAGGAGGAGGGTAGTTAAACAAAAATTAAATTAGTCAAGTGATAGAAATAACATGAGTTTGAGCAACTGGTATAACAGTGATGTGTTTTTTTCTAATTGCAATGCCATCATTAGACATCATTCCTGGCCTTGGGAAATTTTCCAAATTAGAGTTTGGCTGTATTGGAACTACTGTGAGCAATGCTTTAGAGTCACATAAAACCACCTTATGTGCTTGACAAATACACTCCTGAAGCAGTCATCAGGTGTTTATTTTTTTTTCCGTTTAATTGAATTAGAGACCATAAGGACTATGAATGGCATCCAACTGGTTAGGTTAAAAACTCACATTGAGTTGCAAGGAAATGTGATCCAGCATAACTATCAGTAGGAAGAATCTCTCATAAACAAAAATGTAAGCTCACCAACAAAAAACAATTCCAACTCTTGTTGGAAGAAAACAAACACAAAAAACAAAAAAAAGCCAACCAACACTCAACACTAAAAAAACCTCTTAAAATGTAAACCCTAGAAGAGTTTCTAAAGCCTTAAAGCCAGTAGTCATTGAACTTAGTTCCAAAAATAATATTCCTAAACCATAATTTTGACTTTAGTTTCCCACTTCCATCCACTTGAAGATTACCACTATGATCTATGGACTTAGGTGTTTTCTTGCATTACAGATCAGTTGCTAATTACTAGGTGCATCCTGACAGAAGTCGCAGAATACTTCAGGATTGTTTTATGTGAGCAGCAACCAAAGGTTCAGGGAAGAGAATCCTATACAATGAACAGTTCCTTTATATAACACCATGACTACAAGAGAAATTTGACCATTTTTTTTATCACAAGTTCCTCTTGTAGTTTCTCTTATATTTGCTTCTTTACAACAGATGAAGGTAGAGAGAGATGCTGGAGGAAACCAACTCTGAAGTGTAAAAGCCTTGACAGAGTGAGTGAGAAAAATGCAAGATCACAGGGCTAAAATTAGGCAAAATAAAAGGTTGTACATGGAGAATAAAATGCAAATAAAAAAATAATTCTTTCTTTCTTTCTTTCTTTCTTTCTTTCTTTCTTTCTTTCTTTCTTTCTTTCTTTCTTTCTTTCTTTCTTTCTTTCTTTCTTTCTTTCTTTCTTTCTTTCTTTCTTTCTTTCTTTCTTTCTTTCTTTCTTTCTTTCTTTCTTTCTTTCTTTCTTTCTTTCTTTCCCTTGAAAGCAAGTTTCAGGTCATCTACACTGAAAGTTTCAGACAAACTAGAGTAAAACTAGAGAGGATTTCAAAGTTAAGCCTCTATGAAAGACAAAGTATTAGAATAGGTAATGTAGGGTTAAGTATCTCATTTACTTCTCTCCGCAATTCTAACACAATCATCTCATTTAGATAAAATGGAAAAAAACCAAAGTAGTAGAAGTTAAAGATGCAGGGTAAATTACCAACATCTGTTGTGAATGAATTTTGGCTCCTTCAGAAGTCCAAGGTAGACAAACTTTATCCCTTAAGCACAGTTATGTACAAACCAGTTAGCTTCCTGGTAAAAGATAACAATTCTGCAAGTAATTTTTCCACCACTTAATTATTTATAATTACTGGTGGGGAAAAGAGAAGAACCATAAGAAGGTCTAAATGAAATATAATTATTAAGAATGAGATATGGTAACATAAGTGCAACTGTCAAAAGAGGTCAACATCAACGTAGGGATTTATGAAGAGACATTAAATGCAAAATTAAAAAGTTTCACAAGTAGATTTAGTGCCTTTTCTTTCAGCTATTACTGAAATTCATAAACAGAATATTTGGCTTAACATCTACTAGCAAACTGCAATTCAGATTAAACTATTGATGTGCATGAAACATTCTTTAGCTAATTGTTAGAGTAATAAATCATCCTTTTAATTTCAAAGATAACCTCTTATAAATTCCTCATAATAACTGCACTTTTTGTTTGCAGCTCAAGACATTTCAGAGATAAATTCAATTGACATGATATATATGTTGGCTGACCTGATAAGACAAAAGCAACAAAACAATATATAAAATTTTTCCAGTTATTTCTGCCTATGGCTGAGTTTCTTTTATGATAGCAGATGAAATGTATTACTAATAGTAACCTGAAAGGGGACAAGCAGCCTGAAAAGTAGCATAAAGAGCTTTACTGTCGATTTTATCTATTGTGAAACAGGTCTTTAAATAGAATGTTGTTTTTAGCGTATTCTACAGAAAGTTACCGAAGAGGATTGTTTTATACTCTATAGCAGAGCAATTTAAAAAATTGTCAGGAATAAACTACTTTTCTGTCATATTCCTAGAGCAAAGAACTTGAATTTGATTAAATCTTAGAAGACTTTTCCACCAGCTTGAAGCAATTTGAAACAAATAACTATTTCTAAATATGAATATAACTTCAAAAGCAGATGCATCATATACCTTAAAGATAATTCAACACAAATAGATACTTCTCTGAGTGAAGTTTTTTTCCTTTAAAGAAAACAAAACAAAACCAAACAAACAAAAAATAAAAAAAAGACAACAAAGAAACAAAAACAAACAAACGACAAAGAAAACACCTCAGGATATATTTTGTATTTCATACCTGTGGAAGAAAGAAGTATGAAGTGTATTTTTTGGTAGTGATGAAAAAAAGTTAAAGATTCAGTTTATGCAAACCAGTATCATTTTGTCCTTGGTAAAGGAGCTATGAAAGTCAATACTAACACTCACATAGCCAAAAAGAGCTTTTTTATTTTTAGAACAATGTACAGATTAGTCAGAACACCCATGCATCAGGCAGCAAATTGATCAGAGAATATACTGTGTTCCAATTTAGAACTTCATGACTCTTCCACTTTCATCTGAAATATTGCATGCAGGTGAATTCCAAAGAAACAATTTCAACCTTGCATGTCAAACTTTACATTCCCAAGAGACAGACAGCAAAATATGTTTATATTTCAGCCTGAATTAGCAGCACGTCCTGGCTGCAAGGAATGCCAGCAGCATCCTGGTCAGTGCTAACAGGAGGCTGAAGTGAGGATTAGTCTCTCCTACTCAGTGGCAGTGAGACAATATTTAGAATATTGTGTCCAGTACAAAGCAGGTGTTGAACGACTGAGTCAAGTTCAGTGAGGGAGGGCTAAGCCAAGGTCCTGACTTTGGGAAGGAGATCTTTGCACTGAGCTGGAAAATGAGACACAATGAACAACAACTAAGAAACACAGATTGCAATTTGATATAAGGGGGAAAGGACTCGTGGAGGGGAGCAGAGAAATCACTGCGGGGATAATTAGGCAGTGGAAAAAGTTCTCCTAAGAGATTGTGCAGTTTCCATCATTGTAGATTTTTAAGACCTGGTCTTGACTCTGTGTCGATCCTGCTTTGAGCAAGAAGTCAGGCTAGGGGGACCTCCCAAGGCCCCTTTGAACCCAATTACTCTGTAATTCTAATGCAGAATTACACACACAGATTTTTGGCAGAAATAGAGCCTTTGATTTTGGGGGTTATCTCAATTAATCTGAAGACTTGTAGCAGGCAACAGTCTCCTGTTACAAACAGCTTCTGTTCAAGAGCTGCAGAAAATAAAAAAAAAAAACTTCAGGAAAAACAGAACTTGTGACCGGAATCTCAACTGATTCCCAGTGCAGTGCTGCTAAAACACAAAGGGATTTTGTTGATTGTTCTTTTAGCTTAACCTTTTCCTTTAAACCTACATGCATGCAGGCACATATCTACTAGTGTTTGAAATGCATCCACATGAACACTGTATACACATGCATAACTAGCCAGGACCCATTTTGCAAAAGATCCACACACACCACTACATACATACTATGTTTTTACTATGGGCTTAATTCTCTTTCGTGGTTTTTCTGAGTTGCATGTATTCAAGTCTATTCCCACCAAGAAGAGGATAAAATAACAACAGTATACACACACTGTTTCTCCATTATTGAAGAGGATTAATTTGTTGAACCACCAGTCACTTTATCAGGCTGTTTACAGCGCTGTCATTAAAGCAAGTTGGTTAATTAAGGTTATATGAAGAGGGGTGATACTCAGGCGTGAAGTTCAGGCCTAGAATTCCAAGTCAATTAGTTATAATCAGGATACCAAGTCAATTAATTTTAAAAATTAAACAAGTTCAATTTTCACTAACAATTCAATCTTTATTTTTGATGTCTATCCCATTTTCAAATCTCAGAGTATGCTGTGATGCTAAGACATATACACATACACTTCAAATTAAACCTAATTTGAACATTCTAATAAAGCATCAATACTAATTTGGTGTTCATTTTCAGCTCTGGAGTCATGAGAAGTTACAGGCAATTTCACTGTTAGACAAAAGTTCATTTAGCCTGGTGTTCAACAGAACAGATATTAGTACAACCACAATACCAGGTTAACTTTCCCAACTCCCTCTTTCCTCCTGGAAAAAGAAATTAAAAAAAAAAAAAAAAAAGTAAAATAAAATAAAATAAAAATACTTAATTTTGCATGGAATTAGCCCATGAGCAGATATAAGAATGGAATCTATTATGCTGAGTTATAATTTCAAACAGGCATTCTTATAAATAACAAGGAAGGGACTTTCTCAGCAGGGAAAGAAGGTTTGGAACTCCTGATGCAAAAAGCTATGTGCTACAAGAGCTCTCAGACAAAATAAACCAATCCTAGAAAGTAACTGGGGGAAAATGTCATTATGACTGGGAAGCTCTACTAAGAAGGACACAGAGTAAGCAAAATTGTCTACCCATGCGTGCTTCACTGATAAGAGAGATCATTACCATTGGACAAAAGACATCAGCATCATACTGTTTCATTTCACAGCACAAGATTTTTCTGCAGTACAAGGGATCAATGCCAGACTTATCTAAGTCTACCAATATAAGAAACACCAAATTTGATTTCTTCCATGTTCTATTACAGGGCTGAAATTGAGAAAAAAGATTATCTTATTCTCATTTATAGCAAAAAAAAAAAAAAAAAAAAAAAAAAGTCATATGTCAAGAAGGCAGCTGACAGTGCATCTCCTTAAAACTATAGCTATCAATACATCCTGATACTAAGCAGAGAGAGATGTCATAAAATCAAACTCATCTATCCAGTCTCAGTAATGACTATAGAACACACACCAAAGGAAAAAAAATAATTTTCAAATGAAAAACTGTAAAAAAAAACCCCAAAACCAACCAAAGAAAAAAAACCCAAAAACCAAAACAACAACAACAACAACAAAAAAAAAACAACAAAAAAAAAAAAAAAAAAAAAAACAAACAAAAAAAAAACTCTTAGGTACATCAGGCAGTAAGAAAGTGCAAGGGAATTTCTACTTTCTTTAAAAGGATATATTCTCTTTATTAGGCTAAGGCTCTGCTTTGTGCTATCTTTAGTTTTATATTTCTTCTGTGTATGCATCCACAATTTTTTGTGCTCATAATTCTCACAAACTTCCATGAAACACACTCTTCTCACCTCTCATAGTTGATCATATATGCTTGGAACAGGTTCTTCATTATAACACATCTACTTCTTTCCCTTTGACTAGCAGGGGCTTTTGCTTAAGTAATAATAATTATTATTCTGGGCATCTCTTCATCTTGGCAACTCATGGTTATTTTCTTAATGCACTGTTACATATAGTATGTTTATGGAAAACAGGAAAAAAAAGCTTTTTGTTGTTGTCCATAAAAAATGACTCAAAAGAGTTTATGAATTTTTCTTTTTCAGGTAGGGCTGTTTCAGTTCCTGCCATGCACCGGTTTCATTTGTTTGCCTTTCATTATGTTTACAGATCACAGACTGTTGAATGGAAACAAAAAAATCAAGAGAGGGGAAAAAAAAAAAATCACTTTTTTCCAAGAAAACTTTTCCTTTCAGGTTTGGTATACAGCTTTAAGAAAGCAGATCTATCACCAGCAAAACAGAAAATGATTTTTACATTATCTTTTTCTAGTAAAAGTATTATAAGAATGCATGCATTATAAGCCATCTTATGAACGCATCACTTAAAAAATCACAGTTTGTTGAGGCATGCCATATCAATGGTTTCTTGGAATAATTCATTGACTCAGTAATAGTTCCCAGGAGTTTGGTATCAATTTTCTGGAACAATCTTTTTTTTTTTTTTTAAAAAGTACTGAAACACACAGAGAGAGAGAGAGAGAGCAGACCTTACGATGTGCTAACACATTAATGATGCAATTTGAAACCCACCGTTATGAACAGATTCATTAAATGAATGTGAACATTAATTTATGCTAGGACTTCATTTGAAAAAAGTTCTAGCTGTCCAGTATTAGAATTATTGACTCTTCATGGTACCTCCTGGATTCTGTTGGACAAATAGTATCTTAGGAACTGTACGCTCAACACTATCAATGCACTTCCTAAAATTTAGGTTTTACTGAGAATTTTACAAAGTGTTAAGGAAAAACTACATAAGAAAAAGGTAGTTGCTGTATCTAGTTAGGCTTAGACCACTAAAATTAAAATGACTGTGATTTTGTTGACGAGTTCTTACGAAAACCCTCGCATCCTGAACAGCAGTAGAAACATTTATCAATTTTAGCCCAGTATCTTAACAAAAATTACATTTCTCTAGCTGGTATCATCCACAACCTCAAAATGGCATAATGTTTCAGAATGGTATATCTAAGAAATCCTCATTTGAACAACTTTTGTGTTGCTCTAATATGCTTACCTGGTTTCTAAATCCAAATCAAGGCTGTAATAACTTGCTTATATGTACTTTGTGCCACTTTAACACCAAACTTCACAGCGGATAAGTTTCTATTGCTTGCCAGTTGATCTTGTAACCTGATTAGGTTATCTATTTTTCCAAATAATAATTAAAAAAATAAAATTATCATCGAAATAATTTAATTCAGAAAGATTTTATACTGCTGAGAAAGTCATCAAAAGAAACAGGCAAAAATATCCTTGTTTTCAAAACATATGCATGCCCAAATAATAAAGATACTTTTTGTAATCCACTAATTTAATTTTCTGATAACTTACATGAAGCATAGTTATAGTCTTTGCTGTACATTCAGTAAAGTAATTTGAAAAGTCTTCAAAAACTATTTCTTCATACACAGTGTATCTGTAAATCTATTAATGGTTGGAGAGATGGAACACCTCTGGCTGACAACAGGCTGAGAGAGTTGGGGCTGCTCAGCCTGGAGAAGGTTCCAGGGAGACCTCGTTGTGGCCTTTCAATGCATGAAGGTTCATATGGCAGACTGGAAGAGAGTCATTACCAAGGCCTGTAGAAATAGGACATGGGGCAAGTGTTTTAAACGGAAGGATGGTAGATTTTGGGTAGATCTAGATGGATTTAAATTTAGATGGATTTAGCATGGACATAAGGTAGAAACATATTTTGTTTGTTGGGAATTTTGGGTTATTTTATTAATTTTTGTTTACATGCTTAGAAATTGTAATAGATGACCCTATCCAATCCTGTACATTCTTTAACACTGAAGATTTGTGTATTTTGCATACTTCAATTTTCTAACGTTAATTCAAGAGTTATTTCCATGGATATATAATGATAATGTGAATCTTATTAAATGGGGAGGTCTGCCTTGACTGCTTCATATTCAAACACAACATTATTTTGCCAGTCATTTTGCTTACCTCAGGGAAGGCAAGAATATTTCTGTTTTCCCTGCATTCATTGTAAGTAGCAAACAGTGGCACAACTGCAGCTGTCCCTCAGTCAGAGCATAGCTTATTTCTGAAAGTGCTAGAATCCAGCTAGTGCTGGAAACAAGCCTGCTGAGTTAAAGCCACTTAGTGCATAAAATACAGTGGGGAAAATAGGTAACAGGCTGTTTCAACATTTAAGACTCAGAATGTTAAACCCCCATTTTTACAGGATAAAACCTCATACCCAAGGGAAGGGAAACAGTGGAGAATTAGAAAGCTGCATACTAAGTATGAGATATGCTTTCTCAGCAGCAAGAGAAATAATCTCTGGAGGCCGTTTTGTTTGTTATAACCTCCCTACAAAATCAAAGCAGAAAGCAACATAAAGCACATACATATTTTTGTAAACTATCATAACAGCTTGTAATTACATTTGTACTACACGCTTTCCCATGCTGCTGTCTTTGAAGTTTATTAACACTAATTATTGGACTTTGCATCTTGCAGTGCATAGTTAATCCAAGATTTCTACAGAAAAAAACTTATGTATGCTGCAAGTAGCTCTTTGAATATCCAAGCACAACTCATCTTCTGATTTAATTGAGCAGGGATAATGAGAATATGACCTTTTGAGATCTCTTCAAGACATCTCCAACTACAGTGCACTTTTTTTCATTTTAGGTGGGATATCATCAAGTGAATCTCTGAAAACTTTTTCAAGTATTTAATGAGATATGAGAAGAAAAAAAAAGGTGTTTTGAAGAGCTATGATACTAAGTTGTGGAAAGTCTGTTTTGATTTAAACAATTTTCAGAAAATTCTAACAAACCACATAAATATTATTATAACGTTCTCTGTAAAATTAAATGCTAGAAAAATTTTGCAACTTCCAGTTTTTCTAAAAGCACTAGTGGCTGGAATATGTTCAGAAGGCACCAGTCCAGCTCTTCTAACTGATGTTTTCAAAGACTGAATTTTTTCTTGCTTCTTTAATATTTGTAAGATGGCAGCATTGCATCTTATAAGCAGAGATTCTGAAAACACTGGATCTGCACATAAAACTGCTAATAGCAGTTGCCTCTGCAGCCATTGATACATCTATTACATCAAATATACAGTAAAACTGTCAGACTTCTTTTTAGATCAGTAACTCGAATATAGAAATGTTTCCTATTGGGTGGACAGGTTCTGTAGTCACAGAATTAGCACTTTAACCCAACACTGAAATACACTTCAGTGAAGCTAAACTCGGATAATTAAACAAAACTTAAAAAGACAATCTGACAACTTTTTGAAGGAAGATAGCTGCCACATAACCATCAAGCTGAAGAAAAATAACTGTCTGTATACAGTATGGGTAGTCATAGAATGCTCATTTATAAGATAAAATGCTAAAAACTCAACCTATAAAGATGCTGGAATAATGGCTAATTTTCAGTCAGTTAAGTCTGAATGAGATACATTTACATAAAAATCATTTGATCTGAACATTGAGCTCTTTGTTCATATTCTCATTCTGCAATACCCATCACTATCTCTCATCTCTGTTTGTTGATGGATGGTTGTAAGATAGTTAGAAAGATACCCATTAATAAGGAGCTACCAGAATGATAAAATTACACCAACTCCAACTTTTTGTTGACATGGGACTATTAAAAAAAAAAACATTGAAAAGTATTACTTTTTTATCATCTGTGCAGATTTAAATAGGATGAGTTACTTTAACAACCCTTCTGCCTCCCTCTAAAAACTCCAGAATACCTCATAGAAGAGGAGATCTGGGAAATACAATTATTGAAGGGATTTACTTCAGTTACAGGCTGGTTTTCATCAAGATTTTCAGCATGGTTTCTCACAGCAATGATAAAACAGATTGTGTGGAACTGTCTTCTCTCAAGCTTTCTCAAACCTACTTGAACACCTATTCCAGAGACTGGCGTCCACTAGTGAAATCTTCACATCTCTACATCCCCAAAACCAGCTAAGTATTATTAGTCAAGCTCAACTCATAAAAGCCTTCCCGTAAGCATTTTTGAATATTTCCTTTGTCTTAAAGTACCTGCTTATAAAATTATGTGCTTCCTCGGAGGTAACTAATAGGGAACCAAACACTCCCCAACTGGGAGATCAATCCTTATGCCCGTCTCAGACAAGACAAAAGGAGAACTCAGTTCAGTGACTACTGTTAAAATCCTATGATAGCACACCAGTTGACTGTTTTAGTTTCTCTGAGTCTGGGAGCTTTTTTTTTTTCTTAATAATATTACATTAGTCAAAAGGGCATTTAACAAATTATGATCTTTTCTATCAACTATCACCCTGTCACTGATTATTAGGAATCAAAGAAAACACAGAAAGAAATGTTCCATCTGCAGGGCATACATCCTCACGCTGTTTGTCCCCAGTTGGTTGACATCTTTCAGAAAGGTCTCAATTCCCTAATAAGGAGCACTTATCTGTCTCTCATGGCCCATTCAGCTTCATCTTGCTCTAACAGTGACAGGCAGTTTTGTGCACTGGAGACTGATCCTTTGTAAGCTCTGAATCACAGGACTGTCTAAACTTGTTTTCCTGCTGACTTTATCCCAGGCAAAATTTTTACATGAAACAATACTGTCATGCCAGAATAACTCAACAATTAGTAGAACACAGCATGACCTTGTAAATAACCAACATGACAGATAGCTAAGGAAGAGTAAAGAGATCAAAGTAAATTTAATTCCCCTTTTACAAACTCATTTGTGAAAGACAATCTACAGTTTGAGTATTCTGAAGAAAAATCATTAAAAACAAGTTAAAAGGATCAGTTACAAAGAGTATTTTAAGGACAAGGCAAAGGCAAACAACATAATATTCTCAGCAAAACAATCTAACTTACAATTATTTCAATTAGGGACATCTTCCTCTCTGGAGACTTGCATACATTACAACTTGTACAACAGTAATTCTCCATTATAACTAACTAACAAACACAGCCTGTTATTCATAAGGCATTATACTGTATTCATTACTGCTAGGTTGTGTGATAAAGCTAATCCCCAGAACCACAAAGGAGCTCAGAGACACAATGGCAGCAATGGGAGCACTCAGCTGCACTCAGACCCATCTCAGGAGGCATCTTCCCAGCACAGGCCCATCTCCACAAACTCAGAGGAGCACAGGGATGCACAAATGCAAGTGGAAACCCAACCCAAGGACTACCAAGCACAAATATCCTATCCCGACCCCTCTCAGTATTGTCAGAACAGCCTCAGCCTCATTGTCCAGGTGTGAAACCCATCACAAAGGGTCAATCAGGAGTAATCTGGAAATCCCTTTTCAGATTAATAGGATTTCTTTCCAGGAGACACACTATAGGACTCAAAGGAATAGGTCACAGGACTCATTATAGGACATTTAGAGGAGGAACCAAAGATGGAAAAAGCCAGAAGTTCAGCTGATTTGGGAAGCAAGAAGAGTAGGAAAATAGAAGAATAAGGAGGAGTAAAGGCAGGGTCACACATAAATAAGTGTCTGGTACACTCTTCTGCCCATGCCCTGTACCTGACCAGCACAGCCTGTCCTGTCCTATCTACTTATTAAACTACTTTTTACCTCTTTTGTGAGTGAGGAGGCTCTGTGGCACTCACACACGTGTGACTGGCTGTGGATATGTAAAGTGAGCACTGTGAGAGCACGTGTACCTGTTGGAACACATCTTCAGCCTTGCTCCCTGCTGAGCCTGGGGGCATGGAGCTGCAGCTCACCTCAGGCTCATGCATCCTGCGTGAAATATTTTGCTCTGTTCTCAGTTGCTCTCTCCAGGATTATAACACAGATTAATCTAATGATAGAAATTGGGGAGCTTTGCCAAAGTCCATCAAATCTAGAAATCAGAAGGAAAATATTTTGATGATACAAGTGCTATCCTCAAATACAATGTACGATGGTATTAAAGTATAAGGATTGTCAAATGTTTATTTAGTAAATAAAGTATAAATTTTTCTACCTCTGAATCAAGGAATAAGCTACCCTGAAAGCATAAAGCTCTTTGCCATTCAAAACAATTATGAACAGCTCTTATATTAGCTATTGAACAATATACTATAGGTCTAAGAATTTTTGTGCTTATTGATAGTTGTTCACATGTAGAAGTATGCTCTGCTTAACTGGGGATAAAACAGCTCAAACTTTACCTTGTTTTCAGAAGTTATCATTGACAGATGGAGATGGGGGTCACACTGTTTTTGAAAAACGCTGAGATCAGCCTGACTCATTGATCCTAAAGCTAAACATTTTGAAGATGTGAAAAATAACATTTCCTGACAGAATCTGGCACCAGTAAGGATGTGGCTGGCAAAGTCTCTGATAAAGGAACCAACAAGTGATAGTACTGATAAGTTATCTAAAGCTGCTGAGTTTACACAGCAACCTAGAAACCATGACTGACAGTCAAACACTTTATACAGTATAAGCCTAGCCCCATCTTTGAACAGCCAGGGTGTCTAACACATGCCTTCTCCACTCTGAAGAGGAGATGCCTCTCAAGCTTACTCCTGGAGGCTGAGTGAAAGATTTACTCACAGTTCTTGATATGGCTGAGTAACATAAATCCCCAACCTATAATTATTTTGCTAGCTTTAACACCATTGCTTCAAAGATAAGTGTACTATACTAGCAGTCATAACCACACAGTACCAAATAATTCAGATTAAAGTATTTTAATATAATTATTATCATTATAAATGTAACTGAATAATTTATTTTATTAATACAAATATCTTTGTTCTTCCACCCTTAATCCTGTGGGTCAAAGTTATATAAAGGCTGAATTAAACCTGTATAATTCTTGAGATACAGACCATTGATCATGTCTGGGACTCTCTAACCAGAGATGGAATACTATACCAACACTGACTAGAACATTATTCTCAATAAGTCCAGCAATAAACCAGAAAAAAGAGATTTTTTTTTTTAAATTAACATTTATGGATGCAAAAGATAATGCTTGTACACATGAAAGGTTTTCTAATACAAGTATCTATATATTAAACAGCACTATGTTTCCTTGACTTATTGACTTAGTTTGGAATGAAACATTGACCATTGTCCTTCAAATAAGTAGCATAAGATATCACAGTGAGCTGCAGGTGAGGCTGCTTCTACATGAGCCTCTTGGATACTCTGCTGTGTTCAAGGTACAAATTCCTGCTGCTGCTGCTTCCAGTATCAGCAGGTATTCTGGTTTAGGCTAGGATAGAGTAAAATTTTCTCCACAGTAGCTGGTATGGAGCTATGTTTTTGTGGTGGAAAGCATTGATAACAGAAGTTTTCATTGCTCCTGAGCAGAGCTTACACAGCATCAAGGCCTTTTCTGATTCTCACACCAGCAGCAAGGATGCTGGGTGTGCATAAGAGGTTAGGAGGGCACACAGGCAGGAGAGCTGATGCCAACTGATCATAGAGCTATTTCATGGTTAATATATAAAACTGGGGAGAAGAGGGAAGAGTGATGGTATTTGTCTTCCCAAGTAACTGCTGCATATGACGAGGCCCTGCTCCATGCATCATGGCTGAATAGCTGCTTGCCCACGGGAAAACAGGAATTAATTCCTTGTTTTGCTCACGTGTGTCTTATGGTTTAGGAACAGTGTTCTCCAGTTTAGTGTTACCACTGAAACCATTCACCGCTCACTCACTCCCCCTCCCCTCACTCTACAATGGGCTGGAGATGAGAACTGGAGGCACAGAAGGTACAGCTCAAGGGTTGAGAAATGTATAATTTACTGGAAACAGCAACTAGATGAGAAAATGAACACTAACAGCAACAATATTGTTTAAAAAGTGTGCAAGAAATCCACATGAAAATTCTCACTATGGAGCCCAATGTAATTGCCACCATGCTACCCCAACCCAGAAGGAAGCCCCTTCTCCCATGCCCAGAAAATGATGTGAAGTGGTGTAGAATTACTACCATGTCCTAGCCGTGCCCCTTCCTCATTATGGCACAAGTTAACCCTAGCCTGGCCAGAGCCAGGACAGCATGGCTTTTTCTGTCCAAATTAAACTTTGTCTCACTTCATGAGCTCTCAGTTTGACCCTTGCAACTCTCTCTCCCATCACACACCAGGGTGGGGGGTGAGTGAGTGGTGTTCAGCTGCTGTCTGGGTTTAAACCACAGCATCAGGCATGACAATTTCTTATTTTTATAGTAGGTAATTAGAGTCCAGCCCAGCCATTCTGAAACATTTAACTGAATCTTGGCATTTGCTGTAGGTCAGTCATAACCCCTGCTGCCAGCATATGCCACTAGAATGGGATTCATCCAATAAAATATTTATCTAAAATGTTCAGATGTGCCCATGACACGTTTTAAAAAAAACAGGCTTTTTTATTTTCAGTCCTTCAGAGAAATCTTGAAGCATGGGGGCTTCTTTCCAGTTCTTTTCCCACTAGTTCTCTCTCAATCAAATTGCTTTTTCTGCTGAATTTCTATTTTGGTAGTGTAGCAGTTGCTCTTTGTAGATTTTTCTAATAATTTTATCTCTTTGTTGCCAGGAATGCATCTTGAGAAAAGCAGGAGAAAAGTATTTACCCAGGAATGGGATTTTTATTTATGCTGTAATAAATGAAGCAATAATCATTATTTCTTTAAGTTAAAAGCCAAGTACATTTCCATCAGAAAATAACACTATGGTCAGACTTTTTAGCAGGTCCTGCTCTGGGAAGACATGGGGTAAAGGTCTTCGAGAGGGCAAATTCACAGTAAGTGTTAGGAAGAAAAATTTTTATAATTAAGCTGGTGAAACAATGAAACAGGCTGTCCACAAAAGTGGTAGGTGCCCCGCTGATGGAAACATTCATGGTCAGACTGAACAGGGCTCTGAGAAACATCATCTAGTTGAAGATGACTCTGCTCACGTCAAGGATGTTACACTAGATATTCTTTAAAGGTCCCTTCCAATCCAAACTATTCTGTGATTCTATGGCTTGCAAATTCTACAGTGAATTTGAACAGTTTCTCCATATTTCACTTGCATAGCTTTATGGAATTTGTTTGTTCTTCCCTTACAAAGTACATACTTATAAACTAAAATGTCATTCACAATGAGCAGAAGGTGATACTATAATCCTCTGAAAAAAGTAGACTTTACATTTTTCCCCTGAAACCAAAGCCTACTCTATTAATACTGCAAGGATCCTGCAATTAATATGAAGCTAGTATTACTCTCCAAACAATTCAAATATTCTCTGGGACAAGGCTGTTTAGTTGAGCTAATTTTCCATGCTGGGACTCAATTGCTTCTTTTCACATCCACCTCTGGCATGTGGATCCGTCCCACACTTTCTAAACATTTTAGGATTCATCATAAGTTTATTTCCACAGTTGTAGTGTGTATTCTCTCACAATGGGAAGAATATAGATTAAGTAATAATGCATTACATAAACTGAAAATTGAGCTACAGGAAAACTAGATTACTTGGGACTGCTTAAGAAATTTGTGGCAGACTGAGAAATTGAGTCTAGATGCTTAAACTGGGTTACTAGCTAAAACATATGCAATAAATACTAATGATATTTGCAAGACTACAGATGTACAAGTTTATCTGGACAAACCACTTTGAAAAAATTGATGTTTGTGTGTTTTCAGTAATGAGACTGCACATCTCAAGGAGGTCAGAGAGTTAACATGACCACATGACAAACAAGAGCTGGTTACTTTGTCTTGTCTAAGGTTTTCCACAATGGACAACAGTTCTAGAAGCATTTGTAGGTCTTTCACTGTGGTCACCCTACAAGACGCTGTGATGACTTCAAACATTGTAATTCTTGTTAAAATATAATGTAGACCTTAAAAAAAGAATCCTATGTAAATATTTGCATACTTAAATCAATTTTTTCCACAACTCTGGCACATATTTCCAAGCCTTACGCTGGAGTCAAAGTCTCATATTTTCAACACAAAGTAGAATAAATTCCCAGAAAACATCACCATGATTTATTACCCAGAAATCATTATTGCAGTAAGTGACAAAAATATATTACAGATTAAAAAAATAAACCTATGCTTTCTAGAGTAAGAACTTTCCTATTTCTGTGAGGAAAAATAAAAAAAGAATAAAAAGACACTTATATAAACCATATTTTTATAAAGATTAAAATTCAACAACATTTTTGCCTGTACAGAAATTATAAAATTCCAGACACGTTACAAACATATACAGACTATATGTTCCTACAGTAGTTTAATATAAATTTATATCTTTGTACATGATTTAAAACGCTACACATGGATTCAAAAACCTAGTTATAGATAGTCTACAATAAAAGATGGTAAAAAAAACAAAAACAAACTTCTGTATTAACAGCATACTGCCCAAAGCCCTGGAACGTAACAAACTTGATTCTATTGCAACCACCTTTGAACCAGAATTATGGCCTCTGCAATCTCAGTATCTCTTATGACACAAAGTTTTTGGGAAAAACAGCAACTGTGTGAGAACTCATTGCTCAAGAGTGAGAGGAGCCTTTGCAAGTTACAAACTAATCAGAATAATTCTCAGACAACATGCTGCGATATTTGCATTGTCAGCTGGTTATTATGATTTATTGGAAAAGTGGGACATAGACACAGCAGTACAATGGAATTGCAGTCTGATAGCTGTAGTAATCTCATTATACAGCTTTTGCTTTTTCAACCAAAACTGCATAGCCATTGTTTTCTTTAAAGCACACAGGGCAAAAGGAGAGGGAGGGTGGGGGGAAAGAAAAAATAAAAGCCCTACAATAAAACTCAAGGTGTTTGAACCATAGCTTTGTGAAATCACTGCTTTGACTTATCTTCCTTTCCTATTTTTTAAAAAAGGAGTGTTTTAGCAAATTCACTGTCTACATACTATTCTAGACGCAGTCATAATAATAAAACCACAGTCAGTGCATTAGATCACTTCTTTTGACTAGACATACATGATAACCATCTAATCAGGCTTTCATTAATGAAAATCATGACCAGTCTTTGAAGGACGCTTTTATATTACAATGACAAGATAAAGTTAACTATTCACAGTTTTCCAGATAGCCTGGTAACAGATATTCTTACACAAAGAGATGGTTTAGGGGTTCAGGGGTGTTTTTTGGTTGTTGGTTTGTTTTGAGTGTGTTTTTTTTTTTTAATAGTCTCTACCAGAAGAAATCTACAATAACAAATAGCAGCTGTAAGACTATAGTATTATACACACAAAGCAACAATTTACATAGCAGTAAAAGAGTCATAACATTGTAACATAGGACTTGATGCTAAAAAAAAAAAAAAGCTTAAAAGTAACAAAGCAGCTGGAAAATATTTAGAAAATAATGTAAGAAATATATACATATATTTATATTTAACTTATTGGCATCATAACCAAGATGGACTGCATCCTCATCTGTTTTGCACATAAGACCAAGCTGAGTGGTGCAGTTGACACGCCTGAAGTACGGGGTGTCATCCAGAGGGACTTGGACAAACTTGAGAATGGGGCCCATGGGAACATCATGAAATTTAACACAACTAAGTACAAGGTGCTGCACTTGGGTTAAGGCAATCCACAGTATCAACACAGGAGGATGAACAGGTCCAGAGCAGCCTCGATGAGAAGGCCTTGGGGAGCTAGTGAATGATTGGCTGGACATGACCTGGCAATGTGAACTCCCAGCACTGAAAGCCAATTGTGCCCTGGGCTGCATCCAGAGCAGCACGGCCAGCAAGGTGAGGGAGGGGATTCTGCCCCTCTGCTCTGCTGAGACCCCACCTGGAACCCTGCATCCAGCTCTGGGGTCCTTAACACAGGATGGATGTGGGACTGTTGGAGTGAGTCCAGAGGAGGGCTGTCAAGACAACTGTTGGACCTCTCCTATGAAGAAAGGCTGAGAAAGGTGAGGTTGTTCAGCCTGGAGAAGAGGAAGTTTAGGGTGACCTAACTGTGGCTTTTCAGTATCTCAAAGGGCCTACAAAAATGCTGGAGAGGGATAATGGCATAAAAATGGCCTTTTTGCAATGGCATAGAAAAAGGGATAATATTTTTAAACTGAGAGTAGGTTTATACTAGATATTAAGAAGATATTGTCTACTGATGGAGCAAAGGTGAGAAACATCTTTTCTTTTCCTTTCCCTCTAAAACAAACAAGGGGCTGATCGCACACAGATTGGTGCTTTACCTATCTTAAATTTATTACTTAGAAAGAGAAGAGAGAGTCTATGCCTTATGTATTTCACTGTGTGAAGAAAGTGCCACAACACTTCAGAGCCTTTAGTTTTAAAGGCATGTTCATCCACTGCGGCAGCAGATAAGTGTTTGGTGGGGGGTGCTGCTTTTCATTTTGAGACAGCCAGTCGAAGCCTTTGGATTGCTCCCCAGAAAAAAAAAAAAAAAGCTTTCAGAAATAAGTATAAAGATTCTCTAAAAAGCAAAGTGCTTACAAAATGTACCTTGCAATAATCCTATACCTAACCACATGCGCAGGCCCTATATGATTCTGTGCATCAGCAGCAGAAAGCACCCACTCTCCATTCACTCAATTTGGGATGAACACTTAAAAAAAAATATACTTCTGAATACAGCAGACTCCAGATGTTTCAGATTGCTGTGCAGGCACAGAATGAGGCTATTCAGTTTCACAGCAAGAAAGTAAAATACAGTAAATTACCTTTCCAGGGCATCAAAGTAGCACAGATTACAAATCTTCTTCTATAATCATCAGATGATTAAAGAGCATTTTCCACATTAAAACCCCTTATAAAGGACGACCATTATCCAACTCTTCATTTACTCATTAAGCTACATCTAGATTTTTACTTCTCTAATTGCAATTTGATACAAGATCTTTAGCCCTAAAGTGTTTTGTGTTTTTTTTTTTTTTTTAAGAAAGAAAAGAGGTTGTATCACCTAGAGAGCAAAAACACTATTTTCATCGAAGAGACCTTGAATTTAAAGCTACATAATTGCAATGTGAGTTGTTTGTAAAACAGACCAACAGTTCATAAAAAAACCAAAACAACCTGACCAAAACAAAGATTAAAAGAAACTCTCAAGGGGCAGAAGTGAGGTTCAGAAACCCAAGTCCTCTTTATTTGCATACAGTCCTCAACACAGGTAGTATCAGAAAGCAAGTAAAGAGTTCAGCTGCTTCCTCCTTCACTACAGTAAAAGTGCCCCAAAATCGTATAACCCAATGTCTGAAAGGAGGAAATGTTATCTTCCCTACCAAAAAAACACATTAAGACACATGACTCAGTTTACCCAAAACAAATGCGACTGGGAATTGTACTTCCAAACCCTGAGGGGAGAAGGAGCTCCAGGCACTGGAGTGAAGGCCCCCCCCATTGTCTCTGGAAGGTACCCAGGTGGAGCAGGGAGAAGTGTGAGGAGAAAGAAGAGGCAGAGGAACAGTTTTGGACTGACCACAATCCCCCACACTCTGCACCAGGGCCACCTGAGGATGCATCAGAGCTTGGATTGAAGCTCAGCCCAGGAAAAGAAATGGGTTGTCCTAAACTCTATCTTTATTTCTTACAACTAAGATCTATTTAAAATGCCAATACAACTTCTCTCACTGTCAAATCTCTCTCACCTGATAAGAGCTCATATGGAAATCCTCCCTCTATTTAAACCCACAGTCTTCCATGGCATGGTCTCTCTGGAGAGTGAGAGAGAAGCTGGGTGGAGATCTGGTGGCCAGCCAGTTATCTACCTACCACAGCAGAATATTCAGATTCAGGTCTTCATGACAGTCCAAAATATTTATTTTCTTTCCTCCAGAAGAAGAGGACAGAAAAAAGATATTCTGATTTATCACCATGTCTTGGAAGCAGCTAAGAATCTTAAAATTCAAGGCTTCTGGTCCACATACAGGTGAAAAAACAAGTAATCCCCCTCCTATTTCTTTTTACTTGGCAGCTAATCTCCTTTCTCACAAGTATCCAGATACTGCATATTAACATACTGTAAATATGCTTAGCTCTATATATGCAAATTAGACTAAATATGATTGATACAAAATCAAGTATCATAAGCAAACCCATTAAAAGACAAAAGACCATGCATGATATAGGTGTGTTAACTTTAACATAAGCAGCAACGAAAACATACTTGTGCTATAGCAATGTGAACAACTTCAATTGAAGTCAAACTGAAATACTATCAGAACGCATTCCCCTTTTTTCTTTTAATAAAAATATTGCTTCAAGATTAATTTGTAAAAATTATTTTCAAATAAAATTTTAATAAGGAGCTAGTGTGAAAGTGCTTGCAAGTCAAATTAAAATACTTTTTCTACTATACACATGAATGAGGCTATATATGACTAAAGTTAAGTAAATCTGATCATCTGCATTGCTCTGTGTGGGTACAAGTGTGAAAATTTTGGCCTTGCAGTTAATTACCTTCTATTTCATCTTTATTTGACTGTACTCACATTGCATTTAGTTTTTCAAATGGAAATGGAAATTCTTAAATGCACAATTAGCTATAAAGTGCAAAGACCAGAAAAAGAGAGAAATTGCTTAAGCCAGTTATTGTCAAGGGCTTTATTGGAGAGTGGGTTCACCATGTTTCTACGATAAAATGCTAAGCCTTCTACTGGAAAAGTAGCTGCTGGTCAATAAAGGCTCCTTTTCTGAAGTATCCCTTACGGATGCACATATTTGTCTTCAAATCACTAATTTAAAACCCATGACTTGACATCAGACAAACAAGTTTCTTCTACAGAAGAAGTGGGTTAAAGAGTGGGTGATACCTGAGAAAAGGTTGAGAACAAATTGCAGCATCAAACAAAAGAATATTTTTAAAAGTGCTGAAACAGAAATCTGCAGAACATCCTTACTGAAACATTTAAATTGCTGATGAATAGTGAAGAAAATAATAATGCAGTACCTATTTTTAAATAATGCTGCTAAAAAAGAATCTAAAATCTACAGCCTGGTGAGATTTGTCCCATTACTGAGTAAACTGATAGAGAATCTAATTAAAGATAGGATGGCAGAACAGTTGGATAAATATAACTTGATAGACTCAAGCCAGCATGGCTCCAGTAAGGGGAAAAAGGGTAGAAGAGAGACAAATCTCACTCCTTCAACCAAGTAGAGGTATTTTTGCAAGCACACACAAAATGGGGGGGGCAGGGAAAAGGAAAGAGAATAGATGAAGATGGGCTTAATTAACTTCAATTTTAAAAAATAATATAATTAGATCTTTCCTAAAGGAATATTAATTTCTTTGTAATTACATATAAGGATATTAATTATTTAGCTTTATGACACCAGCTGTGTATTAGGTAGTTTTCTGACGGGCAATATCTTGATTTAGAAACTAATTAAGTAATCGGAAATAAAGTTTAAAAGTTATTCCTCAAAACAACCATAGCTATTTTTAAATAGAAAAATCTCATGGGTCTATGCAGTCAATGATTTGAAAACAGAAATAGCTAGCAAATGGATGACATTTCCCCAGTGACACCACACTGCTTCTGTTATAAAACAAGCAAGATGATAGCATATGAAATGTAACTTGAGCATTACAATTTGTGAAGTTGTTCCCAGTGAACAGAGGATAAGAAACCTCCAGAATCATTCTTGAATTTTGCAATGTTTTGTTTTTTCCTGTTAACATGAATCTTGGACTTCACCAGAGACAAGTTGATGAGTTTGGTTGTCAGACATTAGGAATGGAATGCTTGATAACATTGGATACAGGCAATTATAAACAAAAATGTCAAAAAAATGATCTCATACCTTCAAAAATCAAATGAAATTTAAGATGGTCACTCTTATTGAGCACATAGAAACAAGGCATTCAGAGAAATTAAAGTTTAGCAGGTTCCATATTGATATTTCTTCTGTTCACAGATGAATCAGGAACAAAAGTATTTTTCCAAAACTTAGAGAGATTGGCGAGAGAAAACAAAGGAGATAAAAAGCTCAAACTGGAGATGTTGTTACTGTCAACCAAACAGATTGGGTATCTGAGTAATTTCTCCCCTCTACATCCACCAAGGAAAGCAGAAGAGCAGCAGAGTAATTAGTTTCTGGGTTAGTGAGGAAGCAGGAAGGGTAACACTTCAAAGCATCGAATCACAAGACTAATCAAATTTGGAGAAATCACAAGCCAACAAGTAGAAAGTTCAGGTAAGGTTGGGCAGCATATCTTGCAGACAGAGGATCAGAGGAGCCACAGACACATTCAACAAGTAATAACTCCCTGTGTCTCCTGCCAAACACCTTGCAAACAGTCTGGCAGCACAGAGCAGCCCTGAGGGTCAGGCTTGGCTCTGGTACCTGCTGCTTCTCAAGAACTGTGTGCAGGCACCTTTGCAGGGCTCCTGGACAGGCACATTTCGCATAGCACTCACTGGGATGTTGCTCTCCTTTCAAAGCTCAGCAGGATCTGCTTTCACAATTCATAAATTGTCACTCACATAGACCTCAGCAAGTTACAGGAGCTCTTCCTCAAACCTCTTCCCTGCTCTGGCCGAGTCAAAAGGATCTTAAGTAAGAAGAAGGCAAGGTGTAATATATTCCTGTTCTTAGGTCCCCGAGGCTTCATCTGTCTGGATCCCTTTGGTATTGTTAGGGATAGTTTGCTTACTCCTCTTTCAGTTACTTTAAGTTTCTACTATTACAAGACTCACAGCTATCCTATTTCTCCTTGACTTTTGTTATTTTTTATTTTAAATTTATTTAACTTAAAGGTCTCTGAGGGGGATAAATGCTCAAGCAACCTGGAAAGTCAGGAGAGCACTAGGCCCAAACAGACACACAGGGATGAGCAAGTAAGAAAACCTAAGAGAAAGGAGCTGGCATATCTAGATCCAAAGGAAGACTTGATATACAAGGCACATCAGAATCATGATGAAACGAAGACAAAAATATCCAGGAAATCCAATTTGCCAGGAAAGCTAAACTAGCCTATGCTGGAAATGAAGCAATACTGTGTTCAAACATACTTAGAATTGAATTAAGATTAAACAAGCTTATCCATGCCAACAATTAGCACCAGCAATACACAAAAAATCAATACCAAAATAGAATAATTACAGAGCTGACGCTTCATTAGAAATTGCTTGAAGCTTGTCAGGGAGCTCCCAAATATTCATCTCTACTTTTCCCCATGTATTTCTGCCTCTAGAAAAAGCATATTGCCTTCTAGGATGCCTTCAGTAAGTACTGGAGGGTTTTAGGTGTGGTTTGTTTTGTTTCTTTGGTTTTTCAGTTGCCCTACCTGCTTGCATCATCCATCATAAATGTGGTAGTTTTATGTTTTGTTTTTTGGACATATTCTTGCTCTCCTCTTATCCCCATTTCCCCCCATAGTTTATTTTCTGCAATAAAACTTTCTTCATTTTTTGTAGTCTCAGAGGGAATTTTCATTTTCTCAACTAAGGAGGGTGTGTCCAATAAGGAACCCAGCAGCTTTACCAAAGAATACTGCATGCTCAAAAAGACACATTGGGGAACACACTGTTCTGAGATAGGTTAATCTACATTCTCTGGACTCTTTAGAGTTAGTGTCTTCATCTTGGTGTTTCACACATCTTGAAGAACATATTAGTTTGTCTAATCCTTCTAGGCAGTTGCACTTTGCTTTACCATGCCGACTGCTGGCAAAAAGATCCCCACTGATAATTGCATTTTGCATGATAACTACATATTTGTTTGTTCTATACCTCCTGTTTTATTATTATTTTTATGTCATTCATTCTTTCTTCATGAGACATGAAAAATGAGTATAAAGTGATTAATTCATGGTCATTCATAATTTCATAACCCATTAGCCAATTTGTTTCTTCCTCAAGTTAAAGGTTTAGTTACTTCATCTTTCCTTATATTGAAGTAATTTAAAAAAAAATCTGATTATCCTGGCTGTTTCTATCAATAGCTAGGAGATCAAATGATGAGCTTTAATGGCAAACATCAGCTTCTTATCTCTTTTGTTCACTGGAGGGAGAAGAGTATATTTAAACTCCAGTTAGACAAAATCTGGCATTCTCAACTAAACACTTAGCTCCAATTAGCTAAAATGGGTTCATAGCAAATTATTTTGCCATACAGATATTTCCCTGAAAACAAAATATTCTGTTGCTTCAAAAACCCTTGAATGAGAGATCCCTTTAAAGGGTCACAGTAATATTTTCTTTTTTAAACATGAGACTATTGTATATCCCGAAACCTAATTTTTGAACACAACACTGTGTAAACCCACTTGAACTATACCAATTATGCTTCATACATAAACAGCACAACTTCTAACAATCTACAGCTTACCAAGTAACTTCCAAATGGAAGCTCCAAATATAAACAAGATGTATGAAAAGACTAGGAAAGATGGCATTGACATATACCACAAGACACCTCAACTGAGCTGAAACCATCTACTACAAGATTAATCAGCTCTCATATTTCCCATTCTTTCCTTAATTTCATGTAAAAAAAAAGGAAATAGTTTACTTCTATGTATGCAACTAAGTTTTTCTTTTTCTTAACAACCACACTGATTTGTCTGAGAAATATTTTACATAACTTAGTAGCATTTGTATATTTTTTTTATAAACCAGTGAACCAATTTCACTTTAATGATTCAAATCTTCTAAATTATCAGACCACAATACACTCCTAACCATCAGCATACTATATTGTTTTCTTAATATTGAAATTTGAGTTAATGTAGTTAATCCTGCATTTCCAAAGGCCTGTTACTCTACTCTGTTTCTATACAACACTAAATGACTGGGGTTAGGTGCCTGCATGTCCTCTGAGAGTATAAAAACCCAAAAAACATTTACTCCAGAAGATAAACTGGGAAGAGGAATACAGAGAGAAGCACATGTCAGAAGTTTACAAAACTCTTCATGAGGTAACTAGACAGAGGAACTAAAAAAAAAAATAGGCCTGGAAGCCTCCAGTATTTCCTGAAGGCACCCAAGAACAATGTTTTAAGTTCCCCCACATGCTGAAGAGTGGTATTCAACTCTTTCCTGTCTACTTTTAAAATATGAAATTGTTTCGCTTTTTAAATTTAAAATTTTAATAATTTGGGGGGCTTGGGAAGTTAGTCTTCATAAGAGTGAAGTCTAATCCTCAGTCCCAAAGCAAATACATAATATCACACCACTAATAGGACAGAAGCAAGATGGACAGGTCAGAGCCTTCTCAGTTTTTCTTCTCAGAGCACATCCCAGTTTGATAGAAGAGTGGAGAATACCTGTTGCTAACATGACATTGTCATTGCTCATAGTCATTAGCCTCAAATGTTTCTACAAGGTTGGCAGCTTAACCCAAACTGCTGATTAAACAGAACCAGAGAAAACTGCTTTCTTATATCTCACATTCCTGTACTCAGCCTCCTCTCATCCTGAGTAGGGTAAATAAGCATATTAAAAAAAAAAAAAAAAAAATCAGTACTACTTTGTCACTTTCAATGCATTCTAAACACTCTTCTAAACTGTTTATATTCATGTTAATGGACCAGCAGCTCAATAAAATTTGTTTGATGCAGTGCTTATCACTTATATATGCAACCAATTAAAGTCCACATTGAATGGAAGCAAAATTCAAGTGTTTTTAACAGGGCTTCAGAATCTGTAGAAAGGATGTCTGCTGTGCTCCCTGGAGTGGGATACAGAAGACTGAATGTAGTCATTCAGCAGCAACAATAATGAAAGGCCTGTAGCTATAACAGCATCATATTCTGATTATGCAACATCACACAGCACAACAGTAATTAAGGATGCAGCTGATCTAACTAGATGCTAGGACAGTGAAAATGTATAAGCATCAGCATGATCTAAAAATCTCTTAATTTGGAAGTGTTACAAATCTATCACAGCATGCTATGCATCAAAACCTCCCAAAGAATTTGATTACAGGTGAAATATGGAAAAATTAATTGCTCCCCCACCTCTTGAATTTCTCTAGAATATATTAACTAAAAAAAGAAATCAAGTCATTTGAAAGCCATAAGCACAGCTATAACAACTACCTTCTAAGGCTATGGTGTGATAGAAAAGCTGAGATGGAGAACAAAAACTTTAAACTTCTGAATTCTTTAGAAATATAAGGTAAGCATTGTGTACTTTAGCTCTGACAAGAAATTATGTATTGTTTAAACTAACACTACAGGAAGCTGTAAGTGCAGCCGATTAATGTTGGAGCATGTATTGGAATTGCATTACAAGATGCTCAGGAGAAGCTCTTAATGGCTCTCCCTCTGAAAGAGTGAGGTCTTGAACATAAAAGTCAATCAGCAGGAAATGCCACAAAGGCCATGGAAAATGAAGATGGATACATGTTGTCTAAAATGTAGGTAACCAGATTAAATAATAATTAATGTCTCTCTACATGTGTCTACTTCCCTCTGCATTCAAAAAATATTTGGAAGTATGACTTGCTCCTGCTGAAAGCAATATTTATAGGTTCAACAAAACACAATAAAACCTGTACTTATACCCTGGACTTTTCTCTTTTACATAGAAATAGTGGGGGTGGTTGTTAATAAGATGAAAATTTAGGATATCTAATGAAATTATGTCTCTTATCCTTCCTAATTACTCCTTTATGATTATTCTTTTACAGGTATTAATCAACAGGGATGACATCCAGCAAAGCTTTAACAAAACACTCGTCTGTTTATGAACAATTCTAAAGCATGGTTCTTATCACATGCTAATTTAGCTGTCTGTATCAAAGCTCAGCTGACTGTATAATTGGATCAGACACTCCAAGGATAACAAATTCAGTAACAAACCTAAGATGTAGCATAAGAGCTTAAAAAATTATTTGGCACAAGCAAAGAAATTATTATATTGCTTTGCTACTAATTATCCATCATTACCCAGGAAATGTTGCTTCTAAAAGACAAAGAAAAAAAGGCAGAGGGGGCATAGGATGAAGAAAAAAACCCACAACAATGGGAACAACTTGGTCACATTTGATAATATCTCTCCAAACAATTCTTTGGAAGCAAAGAAAGCAATCATTTTGGGTCTTTTTCAGTAGTTAAAGCACCACTTCGCTCTCAGCAGCTTCTCTGTTGACAAGCAGCAGACCAACGAGGGCATTTTTCTGAGTCAGCTCCCATAGGTCCTCTTTGATAAAGTTGTCATCCAGGTCTTCTAAGAACCTTCAGACCCAGGCTGGACCAGCTCTGTGATACTCCCAGTTGGTTTCTGGAAAGTTGAAGTCCCCCATAAAGGCAAAGGCAATCACCTTGGAAGCATCCCTTAGTTCCTCATAGGATAATCCATCAGTGTCATTGTTCTGGCTAGGAATTCTATAGCCAACTCCCACAAAGAAATCCACACTACTTGTTTGTCCCTTGATTCCTGCCTAGAGGCTCTCAACTGTGCCAGTGCCAACAGTGAGCTCCCTGTACTCTAACCCTTCTATTACATGCAATGCCACCCCTCCACCTATTCTGCCCTGTCTCTCCCTCCTAAAGAGTCTGTAACCATCCAACAGGGCACCACAATCAGGGGGTTCATCCCCTCAGGTTTCATTTAGACCAGTAATGTTAAGTCTTAGACTGGCCAAAGCCTCAAGCTTCCTCTTGCTGTGTGCATTAGTATACAAGCAGTTCAGGTCTAGTACCTAGTTTGTAGCCAACAACTCCTGAAATACATTGAAGGATCTTAGTAGTACTCATTCCCTTAAGTTTTGGCACACCATCCCATTGCTCATCACTGGCAATACCGGCTTGTCCCTTTCCCCCATTCCAAGCTAGTTTAAAGCTCTAACAATGAGCTCTGATACTCCTGTGCTAGAACTCCATTTACATTATGAGAAAGGCATATATGGTCAGGGGTCAGTAGACCAGGCATTGAATAGAAAATCCTGTGGTCAGGAAACAAAACTTTTTTGCTGACACCAACCTTGTAGCCACACATCAAGCCAGTGGACCTGCCTATATTCCTATTATTTGTTGTTACTGAAATCACAACCCGTGTTCCTGATACCTCTATCAATTTTCCCAGGGCTCTGAAGTCTCTTTCAACTGCCCTTGGACTTGGTAATTTCAATGCTGCCAGTTTGAACAGCCAACAACAGCTAGTAATCAGAAAGCCTTACTAGAAGCTGGAGAGTTTTCCAGTGATGTCCCTTATCCAAGCCCCTGGAAGACAGCAGACTTCCCTGTGAGTTGGGTCCAGTCTGCACATTGGGCCCTGCATTCCCCTTAGAAGAGAGCTTGCTGTTACAACTACCCTTCTTCCTCTTGTAGCAAGAGCTTCTTGCACTTCAGGACTAGGCTATCATTAATTAATTGTATTTAGCACATTTATGAGAGGGCTTGTTCTCTTTTAGTAACATTCCAGATTGATATCATTTGGTAAAATTACTAGGAACAGAAGCTGGACTGTATTCCATCCATAACTGTACATAATGAATTAATGATTAAAGTAACAAATTAACAAGAGTTGCACATATGTGTATTTATGAACTAGGCAATTTGAGCTACAGGAGAAGTAATAAAAAAGGAGAAAATAGTAACATGGTTGTGGTTTTGCTCAACAGTTGAAATTAAATACAAAGCTTTAGAATACAGCACACCTATATTCTATTTATATTACAATTTTGAATGTTATTTAACAAAGAAGAGCAAAAATAAAAACTAAAAAATATTATTGGGTTTGATACATTGTTGCAGGTACTGAAAGGCGCAAAGACACATGAGTAAAAACAAGCATGAAATAACTTAAAAGAACCCCTAATGTATTTCTCGCTCAGCATGCCTAAGTTTTAGAACACCAGTTTCTCTTTGGGAGCCACAGTGAAGTCCAAAACCAGGCATATAACAGAGGCCTAAGAAGGGACTACGTTTTTTTTCTGGAGTATCCACTAGGCTAACATAAAAACATTTCCCAGAACTAAACAAAACAAAACAAAAAAAAAAAAACAAAACAAAAAACAAGAAATTAAGTGAACATTTCAGGAATGCAAGAAGCTATTCACAGATATATTTATAGGTACATACATACATGCTTGCTTTTCAAAATATCATCCTATTAATACTGCAAAACTACTAATGCTACACAGTTATTTTTCTCTTTTTAAGATAGCGTTTTAGTCAAACTATTTCAGCATATGCTCATTTTTGAGATCAATGTAATTGAATCAAACACTTAAAATATTTGGTTTAATTCATGACAGGAAATTCATACAGAATCTTTAGAAGTACAGATATCTGAGACCTACATCTTAGAGTTTTGATGATTATCTCAATTATTTGATGATTTATCAATAGAAATATAAGTTTGGAGGTTGTTTGCTTTTTGTTTCTGGGTTTGTTTTGTTGCTGTTGTCTTTTAACACAGTGTTTCCTAAAGCATCAAACAACTAATGCACATAACAGTAACATCCTTTAGGACTGATGATCTGTGTGGTGTTCAGTCTATCTGAAAAAACAAAATAAGGCTGAATAGATCTAAAGTCCATACTGCTACATTCAATAGTGCTAATACTAAAAGCAAGAAACATAAGCCTTTGAAATATCACATCCATGAAAATCAAAGTCATCATCCATGGCCTACACCTATAATCTTCTCTCCATTTGTAAATCTGGAAGAATTACATAAAAGCAGACAAGAGAACTTGTGGGTAGTAAGAAAATATTTAAATAGAATTCATGCCACAAACACAGCAACCAGCTCCTATGAACTAACCACAGGACTTTGTAAATATTCTTTGCTCTTGAGCTTCAACCAAAACCTTGAAGAACCAAATTCTCAAAGAAGTCTTTTTTATGCTCCCCACAAGCATACCAAACAAAACCAACTCAAATTATGCTGCTCAGTAATACCATTCTGGTTGTTCCAAGTTAGTGCTCCAGTAAGAAACTCTTCAACAAAACCTCAGTTGCACAGAAACCAGGTGATCCCAAATTCCCCTACCAGCCCTAGTACGCCTCAACACAAGATTTTAGAAACAGTTAAATAGAACTTGTTTCAACCACAACTTACCATAACACTGTTCAGCAACACACAGACTATCCCAGAAACACCCATAAATACCCCCATCACATTTAAATTCACTCAAACCACCTGCATGCCACTTCCTCATATTTTAGTACCTCTCACATTGCTCCCAGGTGCTTCCCCCATGCAGGTTAATGAAGAGACAAGAGCTAATTGAAAGACAAGAGCTTCTTATCTATCACATAAGGTGTCCTGCTTTAATTCACTAGACTCAGTAGTGAAATTTTCAGCTATGTTTTGTCCACCTAGTTTTCAGTAAAAAGAAAGTATTCAAGAAAGAGTTTCACTTCAAATTGTCCCTGAGAGAATAACAGTATTCCCTGATTCTCTGTGATGTTGTCGAAATAAAAGAATGCTGGTTAAGATTTAAAAAGCCAGTGACAAAGTTTTGGGAAAGTAAAAATAAGCTTTTTTGGAGGGAGGAGATGAAGCAACACTAAGAACAAAAAATTGTTTAAAAGGAAAAGCTCAATTGCCTTGACTAGACTGGAGACCATACTAAGGAAAACTGACTTTTGATGGACTCCAAATCAGAATTTATTTTGGCTGCAAAAAGAAAAGTTGTTTTTGCAGTAAGATGGAATTCAAATACAGAGGGTGTGAAAATATAGATAGGAAAATTTAGATAAGAGAGTGTGAAAATATAAAGTAGATATGTCAATGTGTGTTAAAAATAGTATATTTTCAATCACTGAAAGGAAAAAGAAAATCGATTTAGCTTAAATAAGCATTATGGAATGTCACTTTGTTGTGTGTATGAATGTATTTATAGTACACCACAAAATACAATATTCCATGCTTACTATATGTTATAGCTATACTGCATGTATAATGAATACATTGAGTAAAATGGGATAACAGAAGTATGAAATACAGTCTTTCATTAAAGATCACTCTGTATCTTGCCACAGGTATTGTGTCTTATTTAAGGATATAATACCTTCCACTGTTAAAATAGACTTTGATTCTCTAATTTTTCTAACAAGGCCAGTTACCTTATTAAAACCTTAGTATACATATGTATATGTGTTTTTGTGTGCATGTAGAAAGATGTTTATTTTAAACACAGTCATATATTACAGTGAAGACTCCACTATAATATCTCTAACTTTATTTGTGGTTATTAAAGGGGATGAACCAAGAACATAAATCAATAAACACAGAGTTTGTGTGCTGGTTTTTGTGGTTTTTTGGGGTTTTGTTTTGGTTTTTTTGGTTTTGTTTTTTGGTGGTTTGTTTTGTTTTGTTTTCTTCTGGGATAGAGCTAATTTTCTTCTCAGTACCTAGAGCAGGGCTATGTAACAGTGTTGACAAGACAGGGATGATTTTGTCATTGCCGGGCAGAGCATTCACAGAGTCAACCCCTTTTCTACTCTTCACAACACCCCACCTGAAAGAAGACCAGGGGTACATGGAAAGTTCTGAGGGGACACAGCTGGGACAGATGATCCCAACTGACCGAAAGGATATTCCATACCTTATGTCATGTGCAGTATATATAGTGGGGAGGGGGAAGGAAGAAAAGGGGGGACATTTGGAGTGATGGTGTTTGTCTTTCCAAGTCACTGTTACACACGATGGGCTGTGCTCCCCTGACAAGGGCTGAACATCTGCCTGACCATGGGAAGCAGTGAGTTAATTTCTGGTTCTGCTTTGCTTGTGTGTGCAGCTTTTTCTTTTTGTTTTGAACTGTGTTTAGGTCAACCCAGGATTTCTTCCACTTTTACTCCTCTGATTCTCTCTCTCATCCCACTGAGAGGAGCGAGCAAACGGCTGTGTATGACTTAGTTGACAGCTGGCAATTTGGAATTTATGGCAGAGTTCTTGACAGTTTGGGTTTCCATCCTCATAAAAACAAAAAAATATATTTTCTAAAGAACAATATACTTACTAGGTATAATCCTAATCAATGCCAATTAAGATATTTTTTGCATCTGTCTATTTAGTCCATGCACATTTTATGGCCCTGCAAACCCAGGAGGCTCACAGTTCTTGATGATTAAGTGTTTCTTATACCTCCTTGAAAGAGTATTAGGTAGTCCCATGTTGTAGGTCATCTGATCTTAAGTAAATTGGCACCATAAGCAGCCCAATGTTGGTGTTCCAACTCATGATAATTCTCTCAAGGTGATAACTTTCCAGATACTTAAGAAAATACATCAGCTGTTCTTCAAATAGCTGAAAATACACTCTGTCTATACTCCATCTTCACTAGAGCATTAACAGTGTGAGTGTGAGTTTCACATCTTATGCTCACGTAAATATTCACTTCTGATTATCATCTCTCTTCTCTGCTCTGATGCAAAGGAACACCAAATAATTTTGGCTCCCAAGAAATAAACTTGATCAAATAGATTGATTAGGTAATTGAAAGTCTCTTGAGCACCTTGCCCTGGGATCTCAAAATTTACAGTCCACAGGTAATTCTCCCTCAAAAGGAGGTAAAACAGCATTTTACTCTGATAATCAGAAATGAGTAGAAAGGCTATTTGGGGCACTTGTCCACTTCATGCACATTAGGTTCTGAAGTCATCATTAAAGCCCTGAGCACTTGTACAGTTTATGAGTGGTAAGTTCCAGCAAACATGACAAGGGGTTTTATCTGACTTCTTTAGGGCTAACGGGCTCACCAGTAATTTACCAAGGAAAATGTTTTGTTCTACTTGAAAACAAAACAAAACAAAAAAGAAAAAAAAGGATATTAAATTTAGACTTATTGTACCTTTAAAATGGTCTCACTGTCTTCTCTAGTTTGCAATATAAATGAAAGAATGTCACAACGAATATAGTGAGAAAATGCAACAAAGGAATTTTGATAAAGTGTTATAATTTGCAAATAGATGACCATGCCAAAGTCAGTGAGACAAAAAATGAATAGCTCAAAGCCTAGTCATATTTTTCTTGCTGTTGACATTGATTAATTGTTTACCTGGTGTGGTGGTTGAACCTCTTATTAGGATGCTTAGTACTAATTAAAATTTTAAAAGATCTCTCTGCTTCACATGCTTGTGTCTCTCTTGGGGCCCATAAATTGCTGTTTTCCCTTTTCAGTGGAGAAAATGATGAAATGAACGACAATTCCCAATGTCTATAACAGTTCAGGCAGCAAGTCTATTGTCATATCAACACCTTGAAGAGAAATCAGTGTCTCTGGTATACTTCTAAAGTTTGAAAGGATAAAAAATACTGGAAGGTTTCAGAAGATGGTTTTCACCTGAGGACAGAAATGAATTCAAACCAAAGCTCTAGTAAACATGAGAAGTTTAAAAAACTTGTGTCTAAAAGTGAAATAAACCAATGCCTGTGTGAACCCAGTTATTTTAATAACAGCAAACCCATTGAAACATTTTTAGGTTTGAAATTTATAATATTAATTTTGATTTCTAATTATTTTGATTCTTTGTAAGTGTTTTCTCAAAGTTTTTTGAAATATTGTGTGGTAAAGTAGACAGCTCCTGGAACTTGGAGTAGTTGAAAGTAGATAAATATTTTATGACCTCTTATCATGCTTATACTGTTTCATAAAGCAGAATTCATTAGAATCATCCAATGGTCTTGAGAGGAATGATGGATTTGTCTTTACAAACAAGCTGTGGGTCTGCTGGTAGATAAGACTAGCACTGAGAGATAAAAGAAGCAAAGGAAGGATTCCACTGATTGATGAATGGAAAAATATATTTATCTTTACAAACAAATTGTAGGTTTGCTAATAAATGAAATTGTATATTGAAAGACGAAAGATTCAATGGGGAAAAAACATGAATTCTATAAGAATTAAAAATTAAAAAGGAGGGTTATACATTAGAGGAGAATCTTAGGTATCAGGCATTCTGGGAAGTCTGTACCTCTCAAGTACCTCAGACAATGAGGAAAAAGAGAGGGAAATGCGACTGGGAAAATGGGATAAAAAGGAGGCTGTGTCCTCCAAAAATTTGAGAGATCCCAGGGGAATGCCCCATAGCCTCTCCCTTTATTCAAATAAAGTAGAAGGACTCTGCTGTCTCCTTTTAGGACATAAACCTCTGGTGTTTGTGGATTAACTTTCCTGATTGTCTTAAGGTTTTTATAGGGCGAAAATGAAAAAGAAACCTCAACCTGCAAATTTGAAAATCATCTTATTTTTAAGTTTAAAAAATAAGTACTTAAAAAAATAAGTAATTTTTTGTTGTTGTTTTCAGTACCTGAAAAGTGGGTTTCAAAATATGTTCTTTATTTACTTTTTTTAATAAGTTTTGTAAGCTTTACCTTATGTCATAGTTTTACCAGCAATCTTTAATCTGGAATAAATACCGATGAGAATGTAAAAATATTGGAGTTATTTTTGCAGTTTCACCTGCAATTTACGGAATGTATTCTCTAGTAAAAAGAAAACGGAATTGGATTTCTACAAAGAACTACTTCAGAAATCTACAGAAACAAATTTTTATGGGCCTGCAGATGGAATGCTGAAACACGTGGTGGCATATTGTTCAGACTGGAAGCTAATTAGTATCTTCTGTAGGAGACAGAGTAAAGGATGGAGGATGTTTGAAGGAAAGAGTGCTTTGTTGTTCAATACAGCTGGAACTATCTTTAAGGTTATGCTATTAAACTGAGGAGACCAGAATCCTCTGTCTTTACTTTGAGGACAGAATAGAAAATGAGCACACGAGTTTTCATGCTGAGTTTTGCCCCTTTGTCCTAAATCGGGGCAAGTGTGCAATAAGCTGTAAAACTCAACTTGTAGTCTCCAAAATAGTTGGCTGAGGTAATAAGTCTGATGAGTGCACAGCGAGATAAGATCAATAACTTTTGAATCAAGACTCAGAGTCCTAGGAGCTGTAATTGATTTTCTAAACTTTTTACCACTCCCCTGAACAGAAATGTATAGTTTCTTGAAAACAAATTCTATTTGTGATGGGGATTTGAGATTCAATGTTAAGATATATTAAATTTCAGGGAAAGCAAAAATCACCTCTTCTCATACAGACTTTTTGTAAAATGAAATGGAAGCCTACAAGACAATTCTTTGATATCAAAAAGTGTTTTTCTCTCTAATCTTTGAAGGTGAGGAGTGTAGTGGGAGAGAGAGGTTTTCTTTTCTCTCTCTTTTCCTTTCTATTTTTTCTTCATTTCTCAATTAAGTTATGCGTAGGAGAAAATAGGAAGGCCATAAAAAGAGACATTTTTCAAAATAATACTCAGAATATTATAAGAACATATCTTGCCAATTGCTTCCAATACTTTCTTTCACATTAAATTCTCCTTGGACTGTGGTCTATCATCCTGTCCTAGCTGCAAGGGACTCATTAAAGAAGTTACCATGACCCATCTGCACTCGAGTAATTATGGCTTGTTTCCATGAAAAGTACTACTGTTTGTTCATGTGAACAGTACTTAAGTTCAGTGAACAAAACTCAGGTAGAAACAGACCTACTAATATTATAAATAAAATATATTTTTCCTGAAGTTGTAGTTACTTGCAATCTAGTAGCTTATATGAGTTCCAAGTTTCCCACTCTGCAGTAATGATGATTTTGCTAAAAAATCTATATGTACTATATATTATGCATTTCTGAGTACACTGCATTTCTGTGCTGCACTCACATTTATAATAATATGCATGTTTGTGATTGCACACGTTTATCGTTTTGCATTGAAATATAGTGAAACTTAAAAGGATTTAAATAGAATTCTCTGTACAAATATTTGAAGTGCATAATATATTATTCAGAATTTGGTTGCTCTCCGCTATTGCAAGAGAGGAAGTAAACCTTATCACAATTTTGTGCTCTCTCTTTGTAATCAAATGAATAAGCTACAAATCTATATTTTTATCTAATGAATCAAACTCATAGCTACATAGGAAATCAGCAGTGATGGATTCATTCTGGATGACACAGGTGCAGAAATATATCAAAGTGCGACATTGGGACTAGATTTTATGAAATATTTTCTAGGGTTGTCCATCTCTATTTTGAGTTCATAGAATGATCTGCTTATTCTACTATTTCAGCTATTCAGAGAAGCTCTATTAATATGCAATTATCCTTGTTCCTATGTGGGACAGTATGATAAATATGAACGCAGTTTTGGTGATTTAAGACTAAGTCTCAATATTGGAGTCTCACATAAATATTTTAAAGCTGAAGGATTCCTCCTAATGTAACAGGGCTATTAAGCTATATAAGAATTAATTTGAGCATAAACTGTTCAAAGAATAATTCTGATGTAATCACGTATACAAAGAAAACAGACGTGGATAGACAAAGAAAATGTCTTGAAACATTGTGATAGTCTCTTCCAGGTAATTGTGTAGTTTGAAAGTGTGAGTACACAAAGGAAATTAGAATGTTCAACTCTTTTTAAATCTCAGAAATCTGTTTCAGTGGAACTGAGAAGCTTATTTGTTTTCTGAATGAAATTAATTCAGTTCTGAAATGCAAACTCTACAGAACTTAAATGATCTGGACCCAAAATCTTCTCAATATTACATTTTTAATTCTGCTATAAAAGCTTAAATCAAGACACCACAGCTTGTATTTATCCTGTATTTGCCAACATGGCTTTAAATGTTTTCAAAGTGAAAAAAAAAAAAAAAAAACAAAAAACGAAAAAAACCCCAACAAAACCAACAACAACAAAAACAAACAAACAAAAAAACCAAACCAAACCAACCAAACAAAACAAAACAAAAAACCAACCAACAAACAAACAAACAAAAAACACGAAAAACCTTCAAGTGTATACATTCTTGAGAGATATAAATCAAATCAGAAATCTACAGAATTAAAAGATATTAATCTCTTTACTGTTATAATGGAGTCACAAAGAATCCCATAAATCAAGGTTGAAGTGAAAATGGAGAACAATTCTCAGAATATGTGATCAGATTTAGGTAATATTAAAAAAAATTAAATGTCGATACAATAGACAAAATAGAACAAGAAGCTCCTGGACTCAGTAACCCTGAAAGCATCAGATTTACCTTCAAAATCAGCTTTTCTACAGGAAAATTTAAGCCTGAGTTAAATAGGTTTTGACCAAGTATCCTTACAGATATTCTTGCTACATAACAACCTGGAATTGTGGTTTGTTTTTTAAATTTTAATTTCTCATTACAAAATAGAGTGACATAAGCCAGAATGATCGTTTTTGTTGTAGAATGAGAGTAGGGGAACACATCTGCCGTGGCTTTTGCTGTGCTGTTCTACCTTGACTCCCTGCCTAGAAACATATTTTGGGCCACAATTTTTGCCAGTCTGCTCCTATTCAGGGAAGCAGATGTATTCCTCTGCCGAGACAGCAAATCTGACTCACATCACTAAAGACTGTCTCTATTGCCATTTCTGGTCCTGTCTGAGGCAAGGGTGGCAGTCATGGAACAACTAGTTGAAGTTATTTATCTGGATTCTGTAATATTTACTTGTATCAGCTTTACTCCACCCCAGGACCTAGAAATTTTTTTAATTTTTTTTCCTGATTGTGCAAAGGAACTGAATGTATGGTTAAAATGGCAAGACAGGATACAACATTGCAACTAAAGGTACAGTAGTACATATCTCATAGTTAAATATATTAATTCTCACATTATAAAAGTCATGTTGCCCCTCTTTAATTGCAATCCAGCATCTGCTTTTCCCATTTCTCCTTTCTCCCTTAAACTTCACAATCAAACAAGCATAGAGTACAGATAATTAATACATTGCAATAGGGCATTCCTGGAACACTTTTGTAGTTATCAGATATTGAGGGGTTTGTAAATTTCTAGTAACTAATTTTAGATTATAGCATTGATCAGAGCTGCATTGAATATTTCAAAGCCACCATGTGGAGAAAATAGTTAATTTTATTTCCTTAGAATGCCAACATGTGGACTTAAAAGATCTTTAAGTGCAGACTTTGTGACTTGAAAAGTTTTAAAGTGTTGAATATCTGCAGAGAGGTACAAGAAATTATAAAAACATATATATTTCTGTTACTGATTCTCAAGAAAAACTCCATGGTGTGGTGTGCAGTGGCTCTGTGCAAATTAATCAAATCCTTTCATACCCAGGTTTAAGTATATACACAGAAGTCCAGACCCTGATCTATGGTAAATTCCATCAAAATTAATGCTATGCTCCATCAAGGTAAATAGTTCAGGCACAACACACCTTTCTTTCTTCTTGCTTTGTATATACCCTAAACCAGATGTCAGCATGTTCCAGAAATGACTATTGAAAAGAAGGCTGGAGTTTGGACAATCAGGCCTTATTTACAGGTAAAAAGTGTTTCCTTGCTTATTCACTGCAGGAAAGTTTTAGCAAATAGAGTAATAGATTTTTTTTCCACAGAGCTCTAGCTAGGAAAGTTCTGTGGACTTTTAGTTTCAATTTGGAGACTGTAATGAATTTTTTATTGTCTTTTTTTTTTTTTTTATTCCATGTAGATTTGTCTTGCTGATAACATGATCTATTGTTCTCTGAAGTATGGTGAGATTGCATCCCTTAAATAGACAGCACTTATTGGAAATTAAACCTCTACTAATGTATTATAATTATTACTTCAGAGTAATTTGCTGCTCCAGCAGGAAGTCAGAGCTAATCTGATGGTAACATTTCTTCTGTGGAGCTGTTAATATTTTCTCTATACTGAATATCCATGTAATGGATCTAGCCTGAGGCTGATTAATGATCTTGGTGCTGGAACAGAGATTTGTAGCTAAATCAGCCCTCACTGAAAGAGATTCAGTATTTCAGTCAATACTGTTAAATAAGTGTAAACAATGACTTCGGTTAGCCCAAACGTAACCTAGTAAGGTGAGAGAGAGGCAATAAACTGAAATAAACAAGGGAACTTCTACCGTTCATGCGTTTCATGTGAACATGGAAAAAAATCACAAAAACTAATAACAACCCCTCCACATCCCAATGGTAACTGCACAAAAAAATCAAAACCTGTGGTTTTGAATTGTCATTTCCTGAACAACGTAAAAAGGAAATTGAGCAATACAGATTATAAAAACTAATATTGCTTCCTTTATCAGGATGAAGATGAAGATTTAGGAATTAAAATAGCCTCTCCTATTCCTTGTAAATTCTCCATGTTTCAGAATATGAATATTGATAATACTGTGCTATTATACTTTAATTATCTACCGGTAGATCTCATTAATATAAATAAATATAAATAATCTAAATCTAAATCTAAATCTAAATATAAATCTAAATATAAATCTAAATATAAATATTATAAATATATATAAGAAAAAAATTGTCATCACCTTCCACTACAAGTTTTTGAAGAGATTGTTTCCATTTATAGTTCTATATGTCTGACTGGAATAAAGCATCTTGACAATTTTTTTGAGAAAAAAATAAATATAACAATAATTTCAAAGCTTGAAATATGTTGATAATATTGGTTTAAGTAGTGCCTGTAATAACTTTAGAGTTAATATTTTGTGGTCTGAATTAAAATGAAAAGTTGCATTTTACTTGAACTAATATTATTTTCTTGGGAAACACAAATATTTCAGGTCATGATTTTGGATTATTAGTTTGTTTCACAGGTTTATTCATTTTCAGCCAATTTTTTTTCTTGAGAAAGCAGACAAAGAAGAATGAGAAAGAAAGGTGAAGTGGGACTCCCACAGTTTCCTAGCTTCCCTGTGTTTGAAGGCAATAAAAGTATATAGAAAATACTAATTTCACACAATGCTAAAGAAAACTGAAAACATTCTGAACAGAAATGTTCTCACATTATTTTTAAAGTATATTTTTATATATTTTTTCCCATTCCTACCTTTTATTCTGCAGGAAATTTTTTCTGAACATCATTTAAGGGTGTTTCCTTATAGACTGGTATTACCATAACAAGATGGGTAACAGGAGATAAGATCTGAGTCCATCAGGGCAGACAGCACAGCAGCAGATAAAATCTCAATCTAAATTTGATGAAAACTCCAGCTGACGTCTCTAAGGAAAGTTACCTGCATTTTCCCTTTTTTTTTATTTTTTTGTTCATGCTTAGGTGCCAGAGAGCCCTTGCCAAATCCCAGGGCAGTGGGGAGCCCACACCTGCTGAGCCAAGAAGCCACCTGTCCCTCTGTCCAGTTCCCCGTTTTGACTCCTTCTCCCTTCACACCCAATCCAGCATCTCAGTTTCCAGTCTGGCCTACAGAAACTATACAGTGTTTCTGAATATTTCTCAACTTTACCAAGTGAGCGTATTTTAAAATATTATATCAAATTGCCTTTTCTACTGTCCTAAATTGTCCTCTCAAACAACAGCAGCAGCTCTTGGGGGCAACTGTGCAGTTCATCAATATGAGAAATTAATTTAGATCATTTCGATACCCGAGAAATTGCAGAAAACTCCAGGCTGTGTTAAGGCCAAGTATTGTTATAAATTAAAATCTTCAATTAGTTTGCTGTACCAAAGAACAGAGATACTGCTGCAATAGTAACGCTTTGTGGGAAGTCTCATTTGTTGAACAATTCACCCGTAAAATGATCAGCCTTGGACCCTGCAGCATTTGAGGGTCGCTGATTATCATGCAGTCAGTAAATTTTTATATATAAATACTTTGTTGGGAAGAGCGGTTTATAGGATCTTAAGAGTAGACACTATCTCCCCAAGCAAACAGCTGTATCTTCTTTGTTAAGACTGCCTGCCTTACCTTAAAGTGTGGGTTTTGTACTTTAGATTCATTGTAAGCTACAGTTTTATTCTTAAAGACCTAAAGATAGGTAGAGTCCTTGGTTCTCTAAAGACTGATTCAGTTGTTGGCTCAAATTCTGGATTTATTTTTAAGATATTTTGTAAGGGGTTTTTTTTGTTTTTGTTTTTTTGGGTTTTTTTTTTTTTTGTTTTGTTTTTTTTTGTTTGTTTGTTTTTTTGTTTTTGTGTTTTGGGGTTTTTTTGTTGTTGTTTTGTTTTGTTTTGTTTGTTTGGTTTTTATTGTTTTTTGGGGGGGGGATTTTTTTGCTATTGTTTTGTTTTGTTTTATGCTATCACATTTCTTAGAAACCTAAATAATTGGACTTTTGAAATTTAAACATACTGTACCAAATCATTCAGCTTGTGAGACAACAAAACACTGCTATGGCAACACATAAATTTTCTAGTCCTTATCATAAGAAATCATCTTTGCTAGTCAAAATTACACTTTCTGTATATGGAAGTGTCTTATCCTTCCATATACAGATATTTGCCAGACATATGTCTCAATCGGTGAATTTTTAGCTATTATTGTGTGAATATATGAATATATGCGAATATATATAAATTTGGTGGTTTTTAACCAAAAGAGGAGCTAAGACAAAAAAAGAAAACATAAACACAATTACCTGAGAAACAGAATGCTATGGAGGAAAATGGCTGGAAGATTTAAGAATTCTCTCAGAATGATAATACATGATTTTCTGCTCTGTATATTGAGATATATGTGTGTATATACATATACATGTGTAAGTGTATATCTCTATGTATAAACTCAGTTAGCACCATTTCCAGTTTTATTGTTATCACTTCTCAATTGCCTTCTGTGGTAACTTTTTTTCTTGCATTCCTATCTGTAGGGTTCCTTTGTAATTCTGGGATCCCACAATAGAAACAAATTCCTTTCTCAGCATTCTATTTGCACATAGAGCTGAACCCAGACGTGTAACTCATCTCTGTTCGCCAGTAAAAACGTGTTTCAGTTTTTATATTTTATAGTTGGATAAAAATAGAAAAAAGTTAATGTTTTCAATATCCAATACTTCTTTCTTCCTTCTAAATTGTGTACTGTTTTCATTAATATGTCAGTTGTTATATACAAATAGTAAACATTAAATATATTGTTCAGATTATTTTCCCTATTGATTATATGGTTCATCTGCTACAAGCATGAAATTAAATCCATCTTCTAAGAAACACATTGTCCTTACCTCAGTAAGAAAACATTCCCATTACTAATAAGAATGTATTAATACTGTATTAATGCTCTGCAAGAGCTCAGAACCAGAACCTGTTTGTCTTGGTTTGTCTGGGCTTCCTTACGTTTCTCAAGTTCTTTCTTTCATCTTGTTTTACTCTATTAGCAATCAGGTTATTATTGCCTAATTTACTTCAGTTTTGCTTAGCTTTGAAAAACTGCATGTTATTCCTGTTGTAATAACTTTTCAGAAAGCAGTAAGCAATGATAGTGTGCAATTACTCTGTATAGAATGAAGAGGCACACTAGCGTAGCCATGTGATTTGAGTAGAAGGCATAGGATGACAGCATAAGCCTTGTGAGAACCAGGACAGGATAAAATGAAGAGTTATGAATGATTCAACAATAAACATTACATGCCATTATCAGGATGAAACCCTGGGAGATAGCAAAGTCTTCTCTAGGGGCAATAAAACAAAGAAGAAACATCCAACAAATGCAGAAAATAATTTCATATGCCAATTGACCACCAAAAGGGGCAAAGATGGCTCTAGCTGCCCAAAGGAGGCATCCAAGTAACACAAATTTAGCCCTGCCCAAAAGAAGGCGGGATAAACAGAAGTGATTACAAATAGGCACATCATCTCCCTGCATACACAGGCCACCTCCAAAGCCCTCTGGATCCCTAAAGCTCCTATGAACAGCATCCCTTCCCTCTAGGGAATGAAACACACCATTCAGTTTAGATTACATGCAATCCCCAATGTCCGTGTCCCTAATAAAAATATTAACCAGTGCCTATCCCAATACTAACCTCTGAGGATCACCATTTATCACTGGACATAATTGTGGATATTGAAATTATAAAGGACCATCTGTATCTTCTGAATTTTTGTAAGTTCATGGAGTTTCGTCCCAGTTTATTGAAGAATGTAAGGGCAGGACCACTCTTGATCCTCTACAGAAGATTTTGGGAGTCTGGAGAGGTCCCTACTGACTGGAAGCTGGCCAATGCTATTCCAATTTACAAGAAGAGCATGATAAAAGATCCAAGGAACTACCAGCCTGTTAAGTCTAACCTCAACACCTGGAAAAAATTGCAGAGATCATACTGAGTACTAATGGAAATTATTTAAAGAACAATGTAGTCACCAGGTACAGTCAACATGGGTTCACAGATGCAAAGTCCTGCTTAAATAATTTGATATCTTTCTAGGATAAGGTCATGCCCCTAGTGGATAAAGGGAAAGTAGTAGTTTTCCCAGATTTTAATAAGGCTTTTGATACTGACCCTCACAGCATCTTTCTGAACAAGTTTTCCAGCTGTGGGATGTGTGGATTCACAGTGTGTTGGTAGAAGAACTGACTGAATAGTGGTGACAGATGGTGTTCATTAGGTGCTGTTCAAGGGCCAGTCCTGTTCAATCTGTTTATCAGTGATATGCATGTAACATTAACAAGTGTGCTGATGATCCCAAATTGGGAAGTGCTGTAGACTCCCTTGAAGAACAGGAGACCTTGCAGAGGGATCTAGATAGATTGGTGCATTGGACTGTGATTAATGGGATGAAATTTGACATGTTCAAATGCTGGACTCAACCTAGGAGAAGAACAGTGGCTAGAGAGCAGTCCTTCAGTAAGGGATCTAGGACTGCTGGTCAGCAGCAGCTCAGTGTGAGTCAGCAGTGCCCTGGCAGTCCAGAGGGCAAGCCACATCTTGGGGGCATCAAACACAGCTTCACCAGCCAGTCAAACGAGGTGATTACCCCACTGTATTCAGCATTGGTGTGGCCCCTCCTGAAGTATTGTGTGCAGTTCTGGGCTCCCCAGTCTACAAAAGGTGTGAAAACTCTGAAAGTACTTCCAAAAGGCTAACAAAGCTGGTGAAAGGGCTGCAAGGAATGTCCTATGAGGAACTGCTGAGGACTTTGTGGTCATCTAATTTGGAGAGAAGAAGGTTAAAGAATGACCTCGTTGCTCTTTACATCTTCCTGAAAAAGGAAGGGGGAAGACGTAGATGCTGAGCTCTTCTATCCAGTAAGAGGATGTGTGGAAAGCTGCACTGGGGGAGAAGGACATTATGAAATACTTCTTTACCAAGATGGTGGTCCAACATTGGAGCCAGCTTCCTGGAGAGGTGGTGGATGCCCCATGACTGTCAGTGATTATGAAATATTTGGACAATGCCATTAACAACACTTTTGGTGAAGTGGTCATGCAGTTGGACGAGATGACTGCTGCAGGAGTCGTGGAATCAGTCTTCTAGATAGTCCTATTACAGCAATCTCTGATTTTCTTCTTGATAAATATAAAAATATATTCATGTATAACATGAGGAAATAAAATTAATGGTTTTTCCTCTAAGAACAAATGGAACCTTCTATGCTAACCTTACTAATCATAATAGTGGTTTGTCTTCAGTGTAATTAAAAAGGTTCAATATACATTATAGTACTCACGTAAAATTTCATTTTTTTTAACAATAATTACTAAGTAGAAATGAGCTTAAACAAGGATGAGAAAATATAGGCGTTATTGGCATAATAAAAAGGGTTAGTATAATTTCAAGCAACATTTCAAAGAAAAATAGAAACCCTATGAAAAGATACAATAAAAATATTTTTCTGATAATATGGAATAACCCATTCTTATGAAATAATATTTCCTTATAAAAGAGTTTTAATTAATGTGAGTGAGATCATGAAGAATAAAGATAGGAAGGTATCTGCAGAAGAAATTTTTTTTCTGTTTGTAACACTTTTCAGAAACAAAAAAGTCATCTCAGTAACTGGATCTTGATTGTATGGGAAAGCATTAGAATTATCTCAGTGATGTTATTTCAGACAACTAACGAGAAGTCCTGAAGGACAAATAAATGTATCCCAAAATCCCTGACATTCTTTTTTCTTTTTACCGTACACTTTCCTACAGTGTTAAACATGTCAAAATATATATTTTTTTAATTTACTTATTAAAAGCAATCTCTTACAAAACCAATTACCGAACATATTTTAATTTGGTTTACTTCCTTCTCTTCCACTATCTTTGGAAGAAATTACTTTCAGCTTCATGCTGCCAACTATTGAATAGCTTTCATTGGCATAGGACGGGAAAGGTGTTATGAAAACTGAAGAATGTCACTTTATCAACTGACATCATCTCTCAACTCATCTGAAAAACCTCAGAGGAACATGTGCCTTAAAGACTGTGCCGTCCTCAGGGACTGACATATCATGATATGGGTTTTCTATCTTTCGTAGTGTTTCCACATGAATGTTTATACATCATGCATAAGCCCTTACTTCAGCAAAGCAAGGAACAAGGCTAGGAATTCCACTGCTATTCATCCTCCTTGGGAGTGGTTGTTTAAAAAAAAAATACTGAGAAGGAATCATTTCACAGCCAAGGCACACTAATCACTTGTAAACTGTCTCACTTCTATGACTCAATATTGGTGTAGGGTCAGGATCCTGACTTATATCTTCATTAACTCAAATTAACAAGATTAGTCCTAATACCTTATGTTAGCCCTGAATTGCTTCCTAGGTAATTGGTGAATTCAGTGATGGAAAGAGGTTAAACTAGCGTTGCACTTTGGAGGGAATATTACTACTGGGTAAACATTATAGAGAAACCCATCACTGAGTGAAATGTATTTATACAGCACTCCTTTCCACAAGAAACTGAAAAGCAGATTGCATTAAATTGTCAGGGAGAAAAGATTCAAGGTGACATAGTGTAAATAGACTAAGTGCATACTCTTACTGGTTGGTTTAAAGCTAGACACAGATTTTGTAAATGTAGAGAAAGCAAGTTTCTAATAGAAAATAAGTTTTGACTGTTACATTAGGTGGCAACACACCTTTAAAAAATTTAAGTATGACTGTGCTTATGCAGTAGCACAGTATCAGTATGTATTTACTAAGACGAATATCTAGGCCAAGAGACGCTGGGTTTGACTGCTGCTTGCTTATATAAACAACATACAAAAATGTCCGATTATTTTGCTGCAGAAAAGCCTTCATTTCTAATAATGAAACCAAGTTGACCAAAAGTACAAAGCAACAGAGAACAGCTCAATTATCCCAATCATTTTAAAAGTTTTGTGTTAGATACAAGAGAATGGAGGGATAGCAGATTATACATATTCAGATTATAGGTATCCCTTCTGTAAATTTCCTTTTCTAGAGAAAACTTTCTGCAAATTATGTACCCTCAAGGATGCTGTTTCAATCATGCCTTTCACCACTGTTGGACAGATGGTTGTTGGTTCATAACCAAGGGGAAAAAACATCACAAGAATGTCTAATATAGAAATGTTTTCCTCAGTAAAGAAAAACCTCTGGTTTAATAGACAGATGTGCTCTTCCCACTCAGGAGGAGAGACAAGAGAGAGAAAATCAAGATGATAGCATAGCAACAGTAATAATGACCTGTGGTGTGTGGCTAGTGATGGCTTCTGTTGTTTGTGGTTTTTTTTTAGTTTGTTATGCTGTTCTCCTTAAGAGAGAGTTGTGTATTCTGCCGGAGAAATATATGAGATGTGCATTGAAGTGAAAGACAATACAATGAATTCAGTTGCAAAACAGTGATGTGGATATCAATGAGGTGTGAGCCCCTCAATCTCCAGTTGTGTGAAAGAAGCTAAAATAGAGAACAAAGGAAAAAGAAGTTTTGAATGTGGTTATTATGAAGCTTTCTTTCAATGCTGTGACAATGGAGCAAGTCTTCCCTGTCCAATCCAAATACCAGTTTCCTAAATTTGTTAGATTTTCCCATATTTGTATCATATAATGGATTTCTAATCCAACCGTGTAACTTTGTAAAGCCTCAAATAATTTTTTTTGTAGCCATAACAAATAATCCTAAATTACTTCAAAAATATTAAGACTGCAAAAACAAATAATAATACCAGAACAGGTTGATTCACTGTATTCCACTTTGTACACACTATGACATTGTGATATAAATTTATTTTCCACAAAACCTCTGTCTCATTCAATGAATCCAATGAAGACTTGTTCCATATATGTCTTTTTATTTCTCCAAAGTTTCATGGGAAAGTGAAACACTGATATCAACCTTTCTCTAATGTCATCTGCATTTAGGTTTTCGTTTTACAACTGTTAAAATTAAGACAAGACTGTCAGAAGTATCTGGTAAGTATAATCAAATGTGTGCTTTTACAGAACACTTCTCATAATAAAGTCAAAGGTTTAAAACAGCTCTGGTTAACTTGAGGTTTTATGTGTCAGGGCTTCTGCAAATCAGTCAATTTAAGTACTGAGAAATGAATGATACTCAGTTGTTAAAAGACCCATTCAACTGAGTTTTTCAGAAACATACAAAGAATCAGTTCCTGAGATGGAGAGAAAATACATACATTGTTTATGATGACTTTAACAATTTATCTTTCACCATTTAAGGAAATGTGCTGAAATGCTGCAATGAACTCCTTGACAGGTCCAACAATCTGACTAATCTTTAAACAAGATTCTAAATGTATTTGCATAATCATAAAAAAGCCCCAAAAACCAGTAATAAGGAATATTTGAAGTTAACCACAAGGAAATGCAGAAAACAAGCACAGTTGACACTGAGCAACTGCATTTCCATAATATTTTCAAATCAGTTAAAAATATAGCGACTAAATTGTCTATAGTTTATATTCACAGAATGATTCAGGATGAAAAGGATGTCAGAGCAGGGTCAGACATGGGGTCAGATCAGGCTGCTCAGGTATATATCTGGTTTTGTCTTGAAAAACTCCAAGGATGGACACTGAATTTCTGAGAAAGGTGCTCCATTTCTGGACTGTCCTCAGGGTGATTTCCACCCCTCTTAAAGCCTGATCCTCTCTTATTTCACCTTATGTACTGTGAAGAGCCCAGATCCATCTTCTCACAGATATTGGGGCAGGTGGTGGGTACTGCTCTAGGGCACCCTGGAGCCATCCCTCCAGGCTGAACAAGCCCTGGTCCCTCAGTACCTCCTCATGGGACAACTGCTCCAAATCACAGACAGCTGAATCCACTCAAGTCAAGTCTATCACTGCTTTTAGTGTTGGGATCCTAAAAGTGGACTCAGTATCCACTCGTGCTTTCATGAGCACCAAATAACATCCACAAACCTGTGAGGCATTAAACTTGGTAAAGTCTGGCTTAATATAGATTTTCTAAACTTCGAGTGGGTTAAATAACTGTGCCTGCTTTTTTGTACACCTAAAGAGTCAGATTGATCTGCTGAATTCCATGCATCTCATTAATGTCTCAAGTAAGAAAAAGCATTTCAAATTTATAAATTTTGTAGCTTGTAAGCAGATTTATTAATGCTTCATTAAAGAAGTATACATTTTTAAGTGAATGTAGTACACAGTTGGTGTTGCCCTAGACAAGGGACAAGGACAATGTAAGTGGCATGGATATCTACCAACATTAGGCAGCTGTTTTACAGAGATTAATATTTAATAGTTCACTGCACCGAATTTAGATTTATTGACAAATATCCCCTTCTCATTATAGTGGCTGACTTAACATTAATCGAAGTAATAAAGTTGTTAATTGAAGTTTAAATAAAAGGGTTTTTTTAAAACTCTATTCAAGATTCTAATCTCATTAAACAAATTTACTAATGAGATGGGATGTACACAAATATAGCTAATAGATCCATTTGCTAATCCAAGTAATTTAAGGGTGCTTGACTTCCAGAATTGCACAACTAGAATTTCCTCTCAAGACAACTTCATCTCATGAAGAGTAATCATAATGTGAAATGTGAAAAAAAACAAAGACATTCAAGCTTTACTAAAAATTATTTACAAATTCAGGATTTAGATATTCATAAGAAAAATTATAAGTTTAGAATTAGGGTGCTAATTAAGTTGTCAAATGTAGAAATGCCATACATAGGGAATCCAGGAGTCCATTTCTTCATTGCCCAAAATGTATAAACATTAGATGAGAAGTAGACCAATTACAGACAAAGAAGAATATGAAGAGAAAGGGCACTTTGGATGGTTTACAGCAAGAGCAGCATTCACAGCCTTGTACATTTACATGGATGTTGCACATAAGGAATGAATAACTTGTTGTTAATGTCCGCTGGGGATAGAACATGGAGTAAGAAGCTTAAATTGAAGCCTTAAGTTTGATTATACATTAGTAAAACTTTTAACTGTAAAGGCAGTTAAGCACTAAATTAAATTGAAGCTGTGAGATTCCCATAATTGGAGGTATTTACCAGGATTTGAAATAACTATCAAGAACAGTTGAGCCAAAAGGATGAAAAAGATGGTCCCTTTTGGGAATATTCTTTCATATTTGCCACATAATATAAGACTGTTTCTTCTTTGATGCATCTTAGAAAAGTAATTACATATTGCATGCTGTGAAATCTCTTCTACTAGAAGAGAAATCGCAGCCAATGTCCTGAGACTCATTTTTCTAAATGCTGTAGAAATAGGAAAAAAATATGTCCCAAAGATTGCCACAAATAAAAAAGGAAAATAAGAAGGATACGTAATAGAGTTTGAGTACAGCATTAAAAGGGAGAAAGCAAATACGAAAAATATTCGTGCTAAAAGCACAAGGTTATGTCTTATCTAACTTTGATGGCTTCAAAAGTTTTTATTAATAAGTGAGAAAGGTATTTATGAATTCATGTACAAGCTGTCTCACTATTATTAGCAAGCTAATTTGCAGTCTTGTAAGTAATTTCATAAGAGAAGCCAAATACTAAATAGGCTTGGGGAATTGCCCCTCAAGGATGTTCATATCTGGGAGGTGAGAATAGCTCTGGGACAAAAATATCTTTACTGCTGCTTGTATCATATTTTCCTTATTTTAAATAAAGGATTTACAGGGTTGTCATTGTGCAACCTTTCCAGAAGAAGGTTACATTACTGATGATTCTAGACCATCTCAGTCACTGGGCTGCTTTTTAAAGCTAACTTTAATGAGAAAAATACAAGGAAATGTTATGGACAATTAGGGAGTAATGAAAGCCATGTAATTGCAGCTGATGACAAAAGATATTGAAGGACACTGCTACACATTGAGTCTGGGTATTAATCTGCTACACTACTGCATTTTTCAGAGGTTGGATTTATTTTATGAAACAACTCCACTAATAATCCGAGAGAATGAATAAACACAACATTTGTTCCAGAAGATGTTTCTACGACTGGGTTGAACAGACATTATCAAAAAGAATCTAGAGAAGAGAGAAATCAAGACAAGAACTACAATGATATTCCTTGTGAAAATATATAGTCCTAGAAATATGTGAGTGAGGAAAGCATTCCCGTCTCTACGCAGTGAAGGGCATCACACTTTTTGAACAGATGGGACAACCACTTCAGTATTATGTCAACAGTCACTGAAATTAGTCTTAGGATCAAGCTGAAAGCACCCTGACAGTAATCATTCCCTCCACTGCTCTGCCAGCCAAGAGGTACTTCACACGGAAAAACAGTGGCCCTTAAATGCATCTCTGCAACCATTCCAAGTCCCATATCTGTTTTCAGGCTAAAGCAAATGTAAGGATGAGTGAGTGGTACGAAGCAGGTGCATAACCCATCTATAATGCAATATGGCTGACACTTGCCATGGTTTTCTAAAATCTTTACAGTTATGATTCTTTTACCCTAGTTAAACTTTTTTCTTTTTTTTCCTCCCTTCTGGTAAAGAATTATCCAAAGGATTGGAACAAACTCCTTACAAATTTCATTGTTTTTCTCTAGGCATACTGGTAATGTCACTCATGCATGCTTCATTACTGGCATGAGGGCCTACAGCTTGTGGCTGCTCTAAAACAACATGCTCAGAACAGAGCTTTAAGACAGGGATACAACCTCTCATATCTGACACTCATCAGTGCACTTAACTGTAATCACACTCCTAAAGAGTCACAATCTTCTGAAAAGAAAATGGTTCTAACATCAGAATCAAGACTGTCATACAATGCCAATATGTACAGCCATGAATTATGCATTGTGTATCTCATTTGCCTCAGAAAGACATTGTGTAAATCAAAGCTTTTCTGTGCACCCAGTACATAGATATGAAGCACTAACCAAGTATTATGCAACCAGATGGTTTAGGTTCGTTCTTTAAAAAATTGCTCAAATGTAAGTACACCACAGAAATACAAAAAAAAATTCTATAGAAAAACTCAAATTTGCTCTCAATCTCTTTCCCTCCTTATCTTTTGATGTCATTTATCTCAAGTTTTGAAACTCTTGCTTTAAATGATCTAGAACTCTAGAAGTGTTTACATACAACTTTTTTTTTTTTTTTTTACAGAACTGAATTTAAGAGCCTAGAAAGCATTCTTATCAGTAGGAAGAAAACACGGCAGTATTTCATTAAAGAACTCTCAAAATTATTGTACTCAATTTCAATTATAAAGGAAGGACATTAATACAAACTTGTTTAATAACAACCAAATAGGAATGAATCATTGAACACTAACTACAATGGAGCAATGGCCCTTGCATGTGGATCTCAAAGAACTACTCAACTGAGCATAATGAGTGTGAACAGAAGATGACTGGTAGAAACAAGATTTCTTCTATTTGGTGAATGCATGGGTTTCTATGCTTACCTCCTAAAAACATCTACAATTGATTGCCTACAGAGGGAAGATGTTACAAGTCTGTTGTGTCAAGTTTTTAAAACACACTTTAGAGACCTCTGGGTATTAAAGAGTAGGCAACAAAAGAATTTTCTTAGGAAAAAGATGTGTCTTGTGAAGTTCAGCCTAGTCACAGACCTGGAATTAGATGTTATAGCAGGAAGACACATACTATACTTCTTTCCATATAGGAATCAAGTTCCAAGACAAAACAAGTTTAGTCTTGGGCCTCACTACTGCCATTTGGAAGGTGCTTCCAAAATCTTCATGACCCTAACAAGTAGAAATCTTTTCATTTCAGATGAAATTTACTCAAGGTCAATATATGCATATTTATTTGCTCTTGGGCCGGTAATTCTCTTTACATTTTCTCCTTCTTTTCAGTCTCATCTCATACATAAGCTGAGACAGTGATTGTGTTCTCCCAGGCCTCATTTTATTTTGGGGCAGTGTTTTCACATTGATTCATTCAGGAGGTCCCTAGCCCCACCCTCTGCTCAGAGCAGAGTCAGCTCTGAAGTCAGACTAGGTTGATCTTCTCCTCTGGCTGTGTAATTCCATAAAAAGCCCATCTCTGTCTTCTCAGTAAATCCGCACAAGTACGAGGAGACTGCTTTTAGGTTCTCCTGAAGCCCTTTATTCTCCAGGCAGGAAAAACCTTTCACAGAGTTAATTTTTTTATGATCTCTGCCTTGAAATTATTTGTCTATTTTTGGTTTTGTCTTATGTCTTAATTTTGCCTTTGTTTTCTCTGCCTTATGGGCCATTTTAGTTTGGTTCCATGCTCTCCATTATTATCTTTACTGAAAATCAAGACGAATAAATATTTTCTTTAATTTCTGCCTAACCCACTTTCCTTTTTTTATCTTATTTTATACATACATTTGGAGAAATAGTGCTTTCCATTTTAATTCCTCTACAAACCTGACTTTTGGCACTTCTTACTTTATTCATTACTGAGCTCTAAAATACAGACTTAATTTCCTTTTTCCCTTTCTAATCAGTCCCTCTTTCCATTGTCTGGTTAATCTTAGTATCTTTCAAGTCAGTTATTAATCTGATATTGCCTTTATGCTTCCTCCTCTCTTTTAATGAAATCTAGTCCCTGGTCAAAGCAAACCAAACCATATCAAACCAAAATGAAATTCAAGTAAATATATCAACAATACCTGGACTTCAGCAAAGCCTTGGATAGTGTCTTCCACAACATTGTCTTGGAAAAGCTGGCTGCCCATGGCTTGGATAAGTTCTCTCCTCAGTGTGTTAAAAGACAGATCTATGGCTGGGCCCAGAGAGTGATGGTGAATGGTACTGCATCCACTTGGAGTCCAGTTACTACTGGGGTTCCACAGGGCTCAGTGTTGGGCTCAGTCCTGTTTAATATCTTTACTGATCATCTGGAGGAGGGGATTGAGTGCACCCTCACCAAGTTTGCCGACAAGACTAAGTTAGATGGGAGGGCTGATTTGCTGGAGGGTAGGAAGGCCCTGCAAACAGATCTGCACAGTCTGAATTGGTTGGATGAGACCAAAGGGATGAGGTTCAATAGGGTGAAGTGGAAGGTCCTTTACTTGGGTCACAACAGCCCCAGGCAATGCTACAGGCTGTGGGAAGAGTGACTGGAAATCTGTCCAGTGGAAAAGGACCTGATGGTGCTGGTCGACAGCCAGCTGGACATGATCCAGCTGTGCCCAAGGTGGCCAAGAAGGCCAATGGCATCCTGTTCTGTATCATCAATAATTTGGCCAGCATTGATTGTCCCCCTGCCCTCAGCACTGCTGAAGCCACACCTCACTGTTCACACTGAGCTGTGTCCAGCTCTGGGCCCCTCACAGACTTTGAGGTGCTGGACTGTGTCCAGAAAAGGGCAATGGAGCTAGTGAAGAGACTAGAGATTAACTCTTGTGAGGAACAGGTGAGGGAGCTTGAGTAGTTTAACCTGGAGAAGAGGAGGCTCAGGGGTGACTTTATCCTTCCCTACAGGTACCTGACAGGAGATTGTAACAAGGTGGGAGTCAGTCTCTTCTCCCAGGCTACTAGTGATAGAATGAGAGGACATAACTTCAAGCTGTGCCAGGGGCCTCAGGAAGATTTTCTTCATGGAAACAGTTGTCCAGCATTGGAACAAGCTGCCCTGACAGGTGATGGAGACACCAACCCTGTAAGAGTTCAAGAAATTACTGAATGTGGCACTTAGTGGTGTGGTGTAGCTGATGTGCTTGGTCAAAGGTTAGTTTCAATGATCTTAGAGGTCTTTTCCAACCTAAATGATTCTGTGATTCTGTGAACATTGAAATAAATTAGGCCAAATTAAGCTAACATAAGATGTGCATACATTCAATATGGTGAAATACATATTCAATATTCAACCCTAGGTGAAATACACAGGTGTACCTCCAGCTGGAAAAGCTCCACAGAACCTGCTGCTATACTGTCATAATAACCATCTGCTTGTAAACAGGAGTAGGAAAGAACAATCAAGCAAAACACAAAGATGACTCATTTATCTTTCAATGTGTATGTTTTTAAAGGACTTTGTTACTTATTATTCAATAGTTCAAACAGACTATCAA